>NC_056725.1:153087052-153194552 GCF_019279795.1 Protopterus annectens | reverse complement strand
CCCCCTGACCTATTTGTCGTTGGGCTATCTTTGCAGCAAATTACTTTTGTACTCTGTCTCAGTACCCCAAAATGGCTTCGTTAAGCCATCAGACTACCAATCTTCCGAAAAAACGTAAGGATAAAGACAGAGGCAGACCGCATAGGTCCAAAACTGCCAATGACGCTTGCGTTAAGCTAGTCGCCAGTCCGCCGGTACACAGGCGCTTTCGCAGCCCCTGATACCCACTACTTCAGATTCGCAGGCCTCTACTGAGACCCATTCGTATGCCACGAGATGCTTCTTCGACTGTGGAACCTGCGGATGTCTCTACCTTGGATGGGTCCGGAGTCGCTGTGCAGGCACCGGCTTCCGAGGGTGTTTTCAGGCCTACAGACTTGCATTTTAAACTGATGACATTGTCTTCATCAAGGACTAAAACTCACACCATGCCTAGAAAACAGATGACCAAACCGCAGGCTCAGGCCCATATGCCTAAAAAACAAATGCTTAGAATGGCTGAAGACCTTATTACCTTAATTAGGGGAAGCCAGCCTTCCCCCTCTAAGAGACCTAGAACTGATTTTCCTCCTGATTCTTCTGATCAGGAATCTGATATTTCTGCTCCTTCTGATTACCAGGATTTGCCCTTATCTACCTATGAAGATTCTGATGCAGAGGATTCCATTCCGTCTGCTTCCCCTCCAGAAGATTTTTCTTTCGGTGAAACCTTGCACACTCTTAGGGAGCATTTCCGCTGGGAAAGCCAGGATTACTCTGACTCCAAAAAGAGACTTAAATTCTTACTTTTTCCCCAACACAGGCCTTTAGCTATCCCTCCTGCTCTGGACATTGTAGATGATGCTTTCTTGGAATCTAGCCTTTCCCCAGACACTTTACCTCCAGCTCCCAGAAAACCTGACTAGTATTATAGAGTACGTGACTCCCTCAAGTTCCTCTTCAAGAATCCTACTGCGGATCCAGAGACCATTTCCCAAGGACCAAAAGGCATTAAGGCTACTGTTGCCAAAAATCCTACCCTTTCTGATAGAGATTCTAGAGCCTTAGACAGATGGGGTAAGAAGGTATAAACTTCTGCTACTTTGGCCATTAGGGCTTTAAATTGTCAGTTTCATATGTTAAAGTATCAGCAGCATATTATGGTACTACTTAAACAGAAAATTATGTTGATTCCTGGCTGTGCTGAACACAAAGAATTACATGATTTAATGCATTCTGCAAAACAAGTTGGTAAACATACTTTTCAATGTGGTTTTGATGCTTTAGAACCATCTTGCAGGACTGCTGTCACTGGGTCTGTTCTTAGAAGGCATACTTGGCTTAAGGAACAAAACTTGCCAGATCATGTTAAAGCTAAATTACTGGATGCTCCTTTAAACTGCCTTTTTGGCAACAGTGCAAAAGAAGTCCTCAGAAGGACGGAGGAAAAAGCTAAATCTATGCAAACTGTTAAAGATTTCCTACAAGTACAACCTCCCAGATTTAGTAGGCATTGGCCTTCAAAAAATTGGTCCTTTCCAGTCTCTTCCAGGCCTTCAGTCCAAACCCAGAAACAGCAGACCACCTAGGTTACAGTCTTCAAGCTGTGCATAGACCTAAGCAGTGGGGGGCTCCCACTTCCAAAGCAGGGAGTAGTAAGCCACCTCCCTACAGAAAAATGGCACAATGACGTAACCCTAACCCTTCCAAGCCCTGCTCAACTGCCTGCTCCCTTGGGAGGAAAGCTCGCCCTGCATGCAAAAAACTGGGAACTCATTACCCAGGACAAATGGGTTTTGAACATAGTTTCCCAAGGTTACAGATTTCACTTCCACACACTACCAACACCCAAATGGTTGGCCAGACCTGCCCCCAAATCTGTGGGCGGAGGCCCAACAGCAGGTTCTGTCTTTTCTAAGTCTCAGTGCTATTCAACCTGTCCCAGCAGAACAAAGGGGACAAGGTTTTAATTCAAGACTTCTGGCGTCCTATCCTGGACCTCTCTATTCTAAACGCCTTTCTGGTAATTCCAAAATTCAAAATGCTAACACTTCAACGGCTTCTGCGTATGCTAGGCAAAGATGCCTGGCTGGCAACCTTAGACTTAAAGGAAGCTTACTTGCACATTCCAGTAAGGGAATCTTGCAGGAAATACCTATGCTTCAGGGCAGGCTCAGTTCTCTGCACTTCCCTTTGGCTTATCTACTACACCCAGGGTATTCACAAAGTGTCTAGCTCCAGCCATCGCATTTTGCAGGCAGAGAAATATTCAAATATACCCATACTTGGATGATTGCCTGATTCGGACAGAAAGCCAGGACTTGCTATTACAACATCTGGCATTCGTAAAGAAACTTCTAACCTCACTGGGATATACCATAAATGAAAATAAATCTCATAGTACCCTGCCAACAGATTGTATTCCTGGGAGCAAGCTTGAACACAACTTCCCAGATGGCTTTCCTCACTCCGGAGAAACAAGTTTGACAACCTACTTCAAACTGTTGACCACAAAACCCCAGCTATCTGCAAGGAAAATTCTGCAAGTCCTGGGGTTCATGACCTCTTGCATTCTACTAATTCCATATGCAAGACTGCATATGAGGAAACTACAATGGTATCTAAAAAGCCTATGGTGTCCACATTCTCAGGACTTGGAATCAATGATTCCTATCATTCCTTGTATAAAGACAGAGTTCCTTTGGTGGGCAGAGGCCTGCTACCACAACAAGGGGCTCCCTTTCACTCTACCCCCTGCCACCCAAACCCTAACAGATGCATCAGACTATGCATGGGGAGTTCACTTGGCAGGACAGTGCATTCAGGGCAAATGGAACCAGAGACAGATGCACCTGCATATCAGACAAAAAGAAATGTTAGCTGTACAGAATTCCCTGACTGCCTTCAAAGACCGTATTCTTCAAGGACAACTATTGGTAAAGACAGACAACAACACAGCTATGTGGTACATAAGCAAGCAGGGGGGAACCCACTTGTTCCCTCTCTGCAGAGTAGCCATAGCTCTGTGGAACACAGCCTTGAGCTACCAAGTGCACCTACAAACTCAATTCCTGCCAGGCAAGCTAAATTCACTTGCAGACGACTTAAGCAGAACTTTCATGGACCCACACGAATGGAAACTAGAACCAAAAATATTCAACCTCTTGAAGAACAAATGGGGGACTCCAGAGGTAGACGTGTTTGCCTCTCCTCAGAATTACCAATTGGACAAATTCTGCAGAAGGACTCCCCCACAGTCAAGCTTGGAAAGTGGATGCCCTGTCCTTTACCTGGGAAAGCCTCTCCGTTTGTCTTTCCCCCTCTGCCTCTCCTCTCGAAAGTTCTGCTAAAGATCAAATGGGACAAGCCAAGGACAATACTAATTGCACAAGACTGGCCAGGCCAGCACTGGTAACCCCCTCTTGTGCAGTACGACACTGCTGGAACCATGGCACCTGCCTCAGACCCCTTCCCTGCTGTCCCAGCACGTGGGCCAGATTCTGCACCCTCAGCTTCAAACCCTGAACCTTGCAGCCTGGCTAATTCCTTGAGCTCTCCAATAGCATCCCTCAGTAAGCAGGTGCTAGATGTCATTCTGGAGGCAAGGAGGCCTAGTACTAGAAAATCCTATGCTGAAAAGTGGAAAAGATACTGTTCCTGGAGCCAGACTCAGGGGATGGACACAACGGTGCCCAGCTTACCTCATATTCTTCAGTACTTAACAGAAATGCTCCACAAGGGCCTATCCTTCTCAATTAAAATTCATGCCTCTGCCATTTCAGCACATTATAATACTGAGCCACACCTCTTCTCTCACCCCCTGCTAATGCAATTCCTTAGAGGGGGCCAAAAATTTAAGACCCCCCCCCAGGAGAGCCCTCACTCCAGCCTGGGACTTTAACTTTGTATTGGAAAAGCTCCCCCCCCCCCCTTTGAGCCAGCTGCAACAGCAGAGTTGAAATTCATTTCTTGGAAAACAGCCTTCCTTCTAGCCATCACTTCAGCAAGAAGAGTGTCTGTCTGGATTACAGGCCCTCATGGCAGTGGAACCCTTCATTGTCTTCCATGCAGACAGGGTTTCCCTCAGGACTAACCCTTCCTTTATGCCCAAGGTGGTGTGTAGTGTGGCCCTAAATCAGTCCATTCATTTGCCTACTTTTTTCCCTAATCCACAAAACAAATGGGAATGAATGCTGCACTCTCTGGAAGTGCAGACAACTTGGATTTTATTTGGACAGGACTAAGCCTCTCAGAAAATCTGAACAGCTGCTAGTTGGCTTCACTGCAGGGGCAACGGGGAAGGTCATTTCAAAGCAAACCATTTCCAAATGGATAGCTCATTGCATTCATTTCTGCTACAAGCACCATGATAAACCAACAGGGGATAAAATCACATTCCACCAGGGCTGCATCTACCTCTGCAGCCTTTCTCAATGGAGTCCCTACCAGGAACATCCTAGAAGCTGCTACCATGGGGCTCTGTACATACTTTCACCAAGCATCACCACATGCCTGTTTTGTCCAACTCCAAAGCTGGTTTTGCCACTGCAGTCTTGCAGGGCTTAATAGCTGGCCCTAATGCTCTTTAACTTCCTCCTCCCTTCCTTAGTTTTGGGAATCAACCCAAATGTGATGACTGCAACAGTGAAACACGAAGAACATAGTACAGTTGTGTACACTTGCCATAAATGTAGATGTACGAGTGTATTCACTGTTGCAGTTCTGGTTACTCTCCCTCCAGCCCCCTGACTTCACTTGGCTCTACCTTTCCTTCTTGTTTGGTATATTTAAGTTTTTCTGGTGTGTTTGCTTTTTGACGGAGGTGTATCATAACATATAATTGCTTCCCATTGTGGGGGCACTGGACATCTGGGGCAAGAAAAACTGATGTAATGGCATCGGCTGCATGTTTTATACCCCTGACGACCTGACGTCATGGAAGAAGAGACCGCATCCAACGAAGTAACCGGAAGAGTCTGGTATTCAGGCCAGCTGAGGGCTACCTGCAGGCAGATAACCCAAATGTGATGACTGCAACAGTGAATACACTCGAACATCTACATTTATGGTAAGTGTACACAACTGTACTTTTTGTACCCCTTACTTTGCAGTTTCTTTGGCATTTTTCTGTCCTACACTAGTCCTGTCTGTACCAGTTGGCTGCTGCCCCTGTGATTCTACCTTTGACCTCCTCATTCAGACTTCTCCTCAACCACCCCTCCCAGATCCTCGAAACTGTTAACCTCTTCCACCATTTTCATTTTTATCTAATTTCTCAACTTTTTCTGATTTTTCCCATTTGCTGCCATTACAAACGTTTTGTCTGTATGTTTTGTCCTGTATGCCTTTAGCTTTGCATTCCAGTCTCCTATCATTTGATGAAGATCTTGTTCATAAGTCTGCCCATAATATCTCATCATCTGCATACAACAGTGGGCTCAGAGCTGAAACCTGATGCATACATAGCTTGCACTAGAATTCTACCAATGTTAATGGGACTTCAGACCATTATCTGACTGCCTAAATCTGTCTTCTTCAGACCTTGCCATTATCTGACTGCCTAACTCTGTCTTCTTCAGACCTTGTCATATGCTTTTTAAGTGTAGCCCAGTTGGAATCTTTCCACATTGCTTTCTTTTTCTCAACCATCTGTCTTGCTGCAAACATTTTGTTGGTTTTGTTGCATCTTTATCTGAATCTGACCTGCACATCTCCATTCTTTCTTTCTACTACTCGGCGTATTATAAGTTTGTGTGTGTATGTATGTATATATGATTGATTTTGTACATACAGAAAGAAGAGTGAATTTTGAACCTTGCTGTTATACTTAAAACTTGTATTTTGCAGGGGGACCCCAACCCTGTACCTGCAAACTTGTATATACCAAATAAGAAATCACTGTACTTCAGAGAAAAGGGAATATTCTGAGAAATAACCATCTTGGACTTAATATATGCAAGTCTGATGTTTTGGCTGTTTGGTCTCCATATTACAGAACTTGCTGAAACAGGTCCTGACACAACAAATGGTTACCTATCTAGTCTAGCAATCTCTCTCTATGTATGGTGTGTGTGTTTGTGTTTGTGTTTGTGTGGGTGTGTATATATAATAACATACATACATTTTATATATATATATATATATATATATATATATATATATATATATATATGTGTGTGTATGTATATATATATATATATATATATATATATATATATATATATATATGTTAATGATATACACACACACAATATGTATGGGTATGATATACACACACACAAAGTGTAGTTCTGTGACACTTTCTTTACTAGTATATTTCCCAAAACTTAATGTGGGTGTGCCTGTTATTTATTGCTTCAGCGTTTTTATTTATTCTTTAATTTCCTCTGTCAGAGGATGTTTCATTGCAGAGGTACTGTTTATAAATGTTACATTCATGTGACTCTTAACATGGTAAGAACACAGGTCCACATGAAATTTAGTTCGTAAAACATGTTAACTGTTTTTTATACAGTAAATAACTAACATCATTTTGACTTTATACTTCACAGAAAATTACTAAACTATTTATCACTAAGCATATTTTTCTTTCAACTGATAAAAATGTCAAGAATTATTTGTTGTAAATTAGCTTCTGTGGTCTTTCATTTCCTTGAATTTGTAAACCAATGTCTATTTGTGGGCATAATTTGAGAATGATGGAATTTATGATCTGTAGTAAAAGCCCTGCACAGTGGTACCAAAGCAAGTAAAAGAGAGAGAGCTGCTGTACATAAACTGAGAGGAGAAAACCTAATTTGTACATCTTTGTGTACTTTAGGTAGATTTTTTATTCTTATAGGGATTAAGTAAAGACCCACCTCATAAATAAATAAACAAGCAAATTAAATGTGTGCATCATTTTAAACTCCAAAGAACGAAACATTTTGTCATTTTCCATTATTTAAACTTTTTATATAAAGATGTCTTGATACAGATTTTACACTAGTCATTAAAGCTACTTTTCTAGACTTCGACAGTATATATAAAGCTTGATGCAAACCTTTTACTGTGTACATAAGATTTGTAATGAGTGAAAAAGAAATTACTTGTGCGGAAACAATTCTGTAGTTGTTTTTCTGGTGGTCCCAAAAGGTTAATTTAATTGTATTAGGTACAGTTATAAATGCTTTTAAAATAGTGTATTTGTGCATACTGCAGTAAACAAATATCAGCATGAGACAAGCTGGTAGGGAAAACATAAAAATCCTGAATTTTGTTGTACACATCCCAGTTTTTTTCTTAAAGGGTATAAAACACAATACTGTTTGGGCTCTGTGGCATCCATGCCTGACATAAAACAACTCTGGCTGACTAAATTTGCAGATGACTACAAGCTGGGAGCAGTCATTGAATCCCCAAATGACTTGGCCATCCTGCAGGAAGGTTTGTCCCAAATAACTAACTGGTGCCAACATCATGGGCTGAAAGTGAATGCCAAAAATACATTATTTAATCCTTTGAAAAAGTAATCTACCCCAGGTAACTATCATGTTGACAGTACTCCCCTAAGAGTTGACCCAGTTGTTTGGGATTTGGGAACTCATGTGGACAGTGACCTAATTTTTGACCAACATGTGCCCATTGTAAGGAAGACCTTCTGTACTGCACAGCTTATAAACAAAAGGATTGTGTTTAGATCTAGGGATGTCATTGTCCCCTTTACTAAGCTGTCATTAGGCCAATCATTGAATATAATCCCATCTTTAGCATGTATCTGTCCAGACATATGCAGAATTACAGTTTAGGATAAAATTGTCTGGTTACCAGGCACAACTGTTAAAACACTTTGTTTGGATTTTATTTTTTTTTAATTAAAGTTAAATTCACAAGGATAACAAAGTAAAAACTTCCAAGTAAATCCAAGAAATCCAATGTATTTGTTTCCACACTGGAAAAACTAACAAAGCATTCCAAGTACATATTCTTCATCACTTGAGCAATACATGTCTAAAGAAGAAACAAAATGCGTTTGCACGACGTCATACATAATCCAACACACAAATTTTGTTTCACAGCAAGCCAACTTGTCACAGGTAATTTGAGGGGAGGGGATATATTGCACTGAGTATATGGAAATGCGATGGATAGCCAGGTTACAAGCAGACAAAGAGCCTGGACTTTATGGTGTGGGCCCCTTAAAACTGGCACTCAGGCGGAGACTGAGATGAGATTTTTCAGTTTGTGATTACCCTTTAAAAGGCTCCAGAGGAACAGGAAACAACAGGATCTGAAGAAGACTGATTAAGCTCAAAGCGCTTGTCTGTTTTTTTTTTTTTTTTTGGATTTATTGGATTTACTTGCAAGTTTTTACTTTGTTTTACTTTGTTATCCTAGGGACTTAAACTTTGGGTTTGGATTTTAGTTTTTTAACTAGTGTTTGATTTTAACAGTTCTGCCTGATAACAAGACCTTTTTATCCTAAATTGCTGTTCTTATTCTTAAAAGGCTTGTTTTCAGTGAAACCAGTACGTTTTATTTCACTTTTCAGTTTTACAGAATTGTCTGGGAGAAGAAACAAGTGCTTCATGTGTTTGTTTGACATGGGTGGCCTTTGCAAAGTTAACTACTGTTCTAGTTTGTTCACTCTATATTTCTTAGACAGATTTCAGTAGTGTTTAGATTTTGTTTGCACTACTTTCCATACTTCTGTTTGTTTTATCATTTTAATTATATTTGGAGTAATCTAGGGGCATATTTGACCCCGGATCTTCTGTATTTTATGGGAAGGAGGGTGTGCTGTACATCTGGCAGTTTATTAATGAAGTATGTTAAGAATGTATTGAAGTCCATTATTATATAGACTGGTGACCAGTCAGTAGTTTTGAAGATGCTATTGAGTGAGACTTGTTTAGTTTTGTTTATTTAAGTCCAACCTGGGTTGAAGCCAATTTTCAGTGGAGGACTGGGGAGAAGAGCTCCAAATGATTACAAAACATTTTAAAAACAACAGTTATACAATCTTCAAGAGTAAAACAAAAACATCTGCAGTTTGAATAATTATAACAAATTAGACTTGCTATAAAACATTGGTTAAGAATCGGTACTCTGTATACGACAATCCGTTTAATGAGAAATATTGTGGCTTTTTTAAAGTTCTGAAAGTCCAGACTGGGATTACTGGACAGTGGTCACTTAAACTGTTTGCTAGAACATTGATTTGCAGGCATCTCTGCTTTATATTTGCTATTATTAAATCAAGTGGTAGAGTTATTTCCTGTTAGTGTTGTCTTGTTTTTTTGATTGACAGTTTGATCAAGTCCTGTCTGTTGGAAATTCATGTTGTCACCTAAGATTTTTGGAAATTTATTGGGGAACATTTATGTAGGACTTCTTGAAGTGTGTGTATGTATGTTTCCATGTGTGTGTGTGTGTGTGTGTGTGTGTGTGTGTGTATATATATATATATATATATATATATATATATATATATATATATACACACACTAGCTACGTGCAGTTTGGTGTGATTATTGGTAGGACTTTGTCATTGTCAGTATTGGCTTTTGTTATTGAAATAGTTGGTAAGCTTGTTTATTGTTTAGCAACTAAGCTCCTCCCCCTGTTCTGGTACCTTTTCTAATGTTGCTGTGGCTCCTGTAATGTGACCATATATATATATATAAGATGGGCAAAAGATGTCCTTAAGACAGGTTCCTGTTATACTGAGAACAGGGAGTTGTTCTGTTTGTGACAAGGATTCAATATTGCTCCCAGAATCAAGATTGCTCCATTTGTTGTTTATACTAGCAATATTCAGATGCACCATTCTTATTGTAGCTTGTATAGGGTTTGTTTTATGTTTATATCATTAGGGTCCTTGGGTTAAGATGGATGTCTCTCAACTTGTGTAGTTTAAGGAAAGCATGATGGAACTAAACGAGTTGTTTCTTGACATGTAAAAGACCATGTATTAATGTATGTTGGAATATTACCTGTATCAAGACTTTTCTGTTGGTAGTACAAGCTGGCATGGAGTGCAGTTTGTTTGCTGGTGCTATTATAAAAGACAAAAGTCCAAGATGGTGAGATAGTAGAGTTGGAAGTGGGTGCACTGTAAGCGTGGTTTGTTGGAATGATGTCTAAGGTAAAGGAAGGCTGTAAGAAGTATACTTACAGATAATATGAGAGAAAGTTTTGTTGTGTAGGTGGTATTTTTTTGAGTAGATATGTGAATGGATGTTTTGTTGGGGTGTGGAATGTAGCATGGTTGATGGGAGTAAACTAACTTTAGGTAAGAAGCTGCAGTGAAATTTAGAGGAAACGGTGAGGAATGTATGCTATGCCCTCAGAGAGAGAGATAAAGAAAGGGTTAATATGCTAAACTTGGCCTTCACTTAAGGTTAGTGTGTGAGAGATGTTCAATTAAGAGAGAGAGGGTTAGCAATCTATACTTACAGTAAATAGTGTGTAAAGGTATGCAGATGGAATGAGACTCAATTAATTGCCCTAGCTGCTACTTAAGGAGGAAGAAAGGGGTTAGCGATCTAATCATAACTACCACCTGTTGCCAATATACAAGAATATAGATTAGAAGGAAGTCTGTCTGCCTTAGCTTCTCTTCCCTAAAGTGTGAAAGGTTTAGGATGATATCTGTCTGTCAAGCTGGGTAGTGAGTTTGGTAATGCTGTAAGGCAAGTGAGGTAGCTCAGCTGTCCATTCGGTTAGGATGTGACCTCATTAATAATAGGTTACGCTGTGTATGAGACGGCTATGTAGTGGCTTAAGATAGAGGAAGATGGCAGTTGTATTTGCCTTGGGTATCCATAGTAGTGCTATCGGCAAGGTAGCTGTAGCAAGGTAACTTTTGTGTATTTAAAGCGGTGAGAATGACTGTTCTTTGAGAATGCAGAGAGACAGAAGTGTTGTTAAAGCTGTGATTTTTGTAAAAGGTAGGTCGCTCAAAACAAGAGAACATTAGGATATAGTATTGGTGAATGAGGTTGGTTAATAGGGAAGGCGGAAGGTTGATGATCATGTAACAGCTAGAGAAGACATGGGTGTTGAAAGATGAAGGGAAGCTGTATGTCATGTTTGAAGTTTAGAACAGGAAGTGAATGATTTGCTTCCTTTCTTATGAATTCTGGCAGTGTCTTTACCTGCATTGAATTCTTGGTGGGCTACTTATTCCTCGTGGTGAAGCTTCTGGTTGCCCTGTTTGCAGTCTAGTTTGGTCTTGGTGGCTACCTTTTCCCTCCATACCATCACCCAGGGGATCCTTCTTCTAGGCACAGGATTATTTTTCACAGTTTGATTGTTGTCCCTTTCCCCTTTTGTATTGGGGGTAGGATAATGCTTTGTCTTGGCTCAATGGCTTGGATGTGGCAGGAATCCAGGCTGTGGATATCCTGGGCAGCCATTGCTGCTGGGGATGTTCCTTATCTTTATTGGGTCCTTGGGATCATTCAGTGCAGGTTGGCAGAGATCCTGCAGAGGACCATGGCTTGCCATCCTCAAATTCAAACCCTTAGTGCTGGATATGAAATTGAGGCCCAGCTTCAGCAATTTCCTTTTCTGCAGTGCCCTTTTCTCCTTTGAGAGTCTGCCCATGGTGTTGTAGCTCACTTAGGTTCTCCATTTTTTCTCTGGTCCAATGGACTCTTCCAGGCCCTCTTGGTTGTAGAGTCTATTTTGTTAGTACCTTCTCTTTCCTTTCATGTTTTGACTGGAAGGGTCATTGTGTTCCTGTGTTAAGGCGTGGGAAGTACATGGCTACAGACACTGACACTTCCCTTCCTGGGAAGCTCTTAGCTTTCGGGCTAGCGTCAGACAGCTTTTCTCATTCCATTTAATGAGATCTCTGCCAGCCTTCTGGGGCCTTCTTCCTGGCTCAGAATTAGGTTTTCAGAAGTGGGACACTGGAGACGGTGTTTTATTGGCGTGAGGTGAACTGGGACACACTAATTCCTACGATGGAAGTGAATACCATATTTGGCTATGTTACTTCCTTGGGGTTGGATGTCTCCATGCTCAGGCTGATTCCACATCTCATTGTAAAGTTCTAGCTTGTAGATGTATGGTTCTGGTTCCCTTTGATGATGGATAGGGAGAGTGGATTGCTTTTTATCTTGAGTAGCGAAAGATCTACCCTGGATGTCCAGTAGTGGACACCACCCAAGCCATACCCTCATCATCCGATAATGCCCTTAATTCTACCATATGAATATTCAGTGTCGTGGCACTGTGTGCTTTGAATATTCATAAAGTGCTCATCACTGCACAAGAAAATGATCTGTGTTCCTATCCATTTTCTGAAGTATAGCATGTCTGAAAGTCGAATGTATGTTATCATTTGGTGACTTCAGTCCTCAGTGATTCACTAGAAAACCACACATTTTAGGAGGGACAGATGGAGAATATAAGGCAAAAATCTGGAGCGTTTTGAGAGATATATGTGCAGTATTTAAACTTTACATGATTTTGTGCTTATGCTCACTGTTTTGGCTTCATCCAGAATTATTGTATATAATTTAACATTTATCACTTTACTTGATGGTGTGACCATGGAGTCTAGACTATGGTCACTTTGGTCAGTTGGCAGAATGGCAGGCAAGGAAAAAAAGTCATATAAAAAATCAATGTAGGGCACAGTAGAAAGAAACTCTGAGAGACCTGTGATTATTGTGGTTTGTAGGCACTAGAGGCAGGAAATTCTTTCAAATGTTAACTTTAACTTAAAAATTGCAGTTTGTGTCGACCTTTATGCAATCGAATATTAAATATGTAACATTTAGTCACTGGAATGTCTTAAAATGAAGTCACAGTTCCACTGCATGTATTGTTGACAGTATTAAATTGCTAAAGGTTAGCAGCTTTTACTTGTAATGCATGCAGAAGTGTATTGCACTGCAGTGCACTGACAGTAAAATGCTGACTACTTATAACATTTTGTTTGGAGTGCATTTATGGTACCATTTACTTATGTAATTTAGTCTGTTACAAAAATATACATTTCTTTGAATTTATGTGACTATCTTTGCAAACTTAAAAATAAATTCTGAAAGGCATATTGGTATGAAACTAGGGTGGGCGGCATTCCCTGCAAATGTATTTGATGTCATTGCCACATTAACATAACTGAGACTCCCAAGTAATGTAGGTGTGACCACCCCCCCTTGGGTATCAGTCAAGGTGGGAACACCCCATCTGTGCAGTCTGCCTCTGGGGTGTTTTTTTTCTTCTTAAGCCTCTTTTCTCCTTGGGTGGCTCTGGGAACTGTCCTGGACCTAATGAGGAATATTCCCAGTTTGCTGAGCAATTTATGGCTTCCTTTTGGTGTCTGGTTGAGGCCCCTTGTTGTTTGGGTTACATCAGCTTCATAACTGAACTTGCAGGAGAGGCTAAAGGTTGCTAGTGAACTGTCTTCTTGAGTACAGCCTTGAGAGATTCTCTGTGGATAGGCCTTTTGATGCCATGGTCATCATGCTTCAAGTAGTTAGACTGCTTGGGAAACCTGTTGCAGGTAGTTATTTTCACTTTGAGAGCCAAGGCAGTTCCTGCTGTTGGTTCTTGGTGGGCTGCAGGACTGTGTCTTAGGCTGAACTGGTCAAGCAACCATATTGAGGAAGTTTTTCTCTATCCTCTTTCTTGGATTGCTTATTTGAAAGACTTGACCTGTCTACTCTTGGGCTTTTCACTCTATGGTGTGAGGTGCATTTGTGTTGATTATGCCGTCCTATTGGCCCTACTGCCCCTTGAACCCCTGGTATGTGTGTGTCTTGTTGCATATAACCCAACACAGTTTTTGATGGGAGTGCACTTGTTTTTCACTACTTCCGAGAGGTTTGTATGTTTCTCTAAGACTTGTGGCCTCTTTTCAGGGAAACTAAGGGTGGTGATCCTGTTGATGAGGATAATTTAGCCAGGACACATGGGAATTCTTGCACTACTTTTTTCCGCAGTAAGTGTCATAGGATCTTTAATACCCAACTACACTACCACCATCATAGGCAGATGGGTCCACAATTAACATCTCATTCAAAACACCAACTCCTCAGCGTGCAGCACAGTTTTTATGTCCAAGTGCAGTATCGGTAATGGTAAAAATGAATCCAAGTACCTTATGTGGGAATAGAACTCAAGTCTTCTGATTTCTTGGTGCTGACACTGCTTTTAATACATATGAGCATGATATGACTGTGTAGAGTCTTTCCACGCTTGTACCTTTTGATTGATATAGGTAGATATGGTAACTGTATCTGTGCACAAACGTGGTTTACTTGACTTATTTTGTGGGGTTGTGTCCCAGACACAGCAGCCAGTAAAGCTTCCACTCCAGGCATAGAATACGGTCAGTGTCACCACTTTTGTGCCATGGATCAGCAAACTAACCAGTGTATAACAGAGGTCAACCTGCAGATGATTATAAGGTCTTTCTAAATGAGACATTGTAAAGATCAGATATTTTAGTCTTTCTTAACTTTAATTTTCTCGTTCATGGATGCCATTGGTATATTTTCACTGTACTCTTTCCAGTTTACTTGTGCTTGTTAGCCTATAAGGTTTGTACATTGTTGTTCTCTTGGGGCTAATGTAACTAACAAATAATTTCATAATTTCTTATTCTATAGTCTGTATATATCTTTTTATACAACCTATAATTCTATAGCTATCATTAACCAATGGGTTCATATGATTAGAAAAACTAAACTTTGATGTGCTTATATATCCAGGACTTTAAATGAATCTGCAGTTTCAATCACTGTGTGCTGTATTAAATATTTGCCTTTCAGTGTGTGTCTGCCAATGCTTATCTTTTGATGTATTTATCAGCGTATTATTCTCTTGTGCCCAAATGGTCAATTGCTTGTAGTCCTAGAGCAAGTGGGGAGGTATTGGACTCTAATCGTGTTCTGGTAGGTATTCCATGGTAATTTGAAACTCATTGTTCTTATCTGTAGACTGTACCATTTACCTGCGTTTTTTTCTAGTGCACCCATGTCAATGTTCATACTTGCAAATATCTGTCCTGCCATTTCCATTATGTAGGAGAAGGGTGAAGATATAGCCCCTGTGTCAGTCAAAGTAAATTTTGTCATACGGACCTTTTCCTCTCCTCTGTAGTTCTGTATCACTGCCTGAAATTTCAATACTCGGGCTTGTACCATAAGAATGACAGTTTACAGAAGGAAGATAAAAATCAAATCAAAAAATAAAATACTAAAATATTTAAAGTAAAACATCTGAAAGCTTTTTTACAGCAGAAACAAAAAACAAATGCAACAGGAACAGACTCAGTAGAAATAGAGGGATATATAAAAAAACAGTACTATAAATAAGGCACACATGTAAAACTTACCCACCACCAATATATGCCATAAACTTGGTTTGCAGTTTTCATAATGCAGATAGAGATGCATAAAGTGAGCTATGCAGAGATTTATGTAAATAACAATGACATATTGCACATAAATAATGTTTTACCCATTTAGTGGGTTAGGTTATGGGTTTGTTGTTCAGCAGTTTTTAATTCTATCACGATAAGTTGCAGGATTGTTGTGTTGGGGAGAGCCAGAGTAGTTTGTCTTCCTGGGTTCCTTTTGTACAAATGATGTGTTATGTTTTGGTGCCTGTTTATGTAACATACCAGTGTGTGATGCCTCTGTACTCACTACTACACTATATATGTTGCCTTGTAGCTGGTGACATTCTGATGGAGATGACAATCACTGTCCCATCATTCCGTGTACTCAAGGCTAGCATCTACCTGTTTCTACCTGGTCACTTCAGTGGATCATGTCTGAACTCTGGCTGCTGCTTTTCATTTATTGCTTGCTCTTATGCTGCACCACCTGGCCACATGATTGCATAATGGAAATTAATATTTCCTGCCTTTTCTGTTGCAGTTTATTCTTCCAAATGTTTATGGAGATGCATTGGGCTCCCTTGGTTCCTTTCATCATTCCTACCATTTATGTCCTTTTGACTGTAAGTATCCTTGGTTCATAGTTTTCATCAGAAGGATGTAGGCTTGGAAGGCCTTTTCTTGTGTTGCCAAGCAGCGTTTGTAAAGTGGACCACATTTTCTATGGCAGGGCATCTTGCTGGAGATCAGTTCATTGCCAAGGTTGTGCCCCTTACGAGTTCTGTGCAGTAGTAGTTGGGATACATATCTACTGCATCTGCCAGGCACTTATGCTACCCGTTTTCTTTTTATTAACCTTTCTTCATGTGATATCCTTGGCTGCACTATTCCTGTGACTTTTTTTTTTTGATTGCATAATTTCAGATGTCATCCTTTCCTCTGTAGAGAAGTAAGACTGTGTTGTGATTTTTCATTTCTTGCTGGAACGTTGTCCATGCATAGTTCTCTTCACTGTTGGTAGTAAATCCTACTGGTATGGAGACGGGCAGCATATATAGTCTGAACACATTTGTTAATATTTTGATAGTGCTGTCAATTCTACACAGTCTCATTTATGGTATTGCAATGTAATCTTTTTGTTTGTGCACAGATGCCTTACTGCAGGTGGATATGCCTAACAAATCAGCTGATACAGACTGTGCCACTTAAGATTGATTTAGTTTATAAAACTACATCCAGTAGTTTGTAAATTGCACACATCGGCTGTGTTAGCTGTGTTGCTGAGAGGCACTCTCTGTACCTTGGCCCACACAATGAAAACACTCAAGGCCAAGTTAAATGTAATGTTTCACTTTTTTTTTTCTTTAAACATATTTTTTAAGATTTCTGGGGAAATATGTTTTGCATTTTGTACACCAACTTATTTCCTTGTATCAAGTCCATGTAGCTGTGTGCTCCATATCTTATGTAAATACTAATATACCCTTGGCTTTTGTTTCAATCTGAGTCTTTATTTTAGGAGCTGCATGTTGGGGGAGTACATTTATTTTGACAAAAATATCCATAACTCTGCAAGCAATGTAAATATGTAACAGTATTGTTACACATCTGTCGTGAAGAAGAAATTGTGTAGAATTGATATACAATTTAACATGAGTATGCTTTAGTAAGAGACTGACAGAATATAAAATTAAGACTGAACCATTAAACAAATTTTTCTTGTACCGTTTTCCATTTAGTGTGCTCTGCAGAGATTTTTCCCTTTCCTTTATGGCTGCCCTGCTGCTGTTTACAACACCGTCTTCAGTTCCTTTCTCCCTTCAGCAGTATAAGCTAATTTTAATTCTGTTGCTGGCAGCTTTCTAAAAAAAGTGACCCTGTTGAAAGTCTGAAAGTGCTAGTTGATTGTGCTTGCTGTTCAGCATATCAATGAAGACACATCTGCCTGAATTTCAGCTTGCATTGGTTGACAGTATTACTCTTTCTTTTATTTATTTGCAGATATGTTGCAGATATGCAGTGACTGGATATCACCTGTATGCAGATAGCTTCCCTTTTTACAAAGCTGGAGCAGAATGATTATCTTTTTGTTTGCCTGCAATTATTTCTCCACCAGCCAAGCAGCCGCATTACTATGCTAAACACATCACCAAAAGCTGGCACTTGCATGCCGGAGAAGTTATGACTTGCAGTTTCATTGTCTTATTTGCTGCTGTTTGGTACACTGTTGTTTCAGGAGCATTATAAACATTGTTTATATATGAAGCAGGTTAATTTTTGGTCATTGTAGAATGGTTATGTCTCAAGTAAATAGACTATAAAATCCTTTTAATTCATAGGAGGGGTATAGAGTTGGAGCTTGAGAGAGGAGTTTATGACAGAATGTATGTAGGAAAACTAACCAGTTATGAAATGTATTTTATTACACTTATTTTATATGTTGTGTGCCAGGTGCTGTAAATGCATTGGAAATCTCGCATAGCTTGGTAAAACAAGGTGGAGGCAGTATGTTAAGAGTTTTTGTCACTTTGAAACAGGGATTGCTCTCATACCGAAGAGTGTTTAACAGATTGCTTTGTTGTGCAAGGTTTGCTCTGAGAATTCTTCAACAGTGCCATGAGACGGTATAGGAGCCGTTTTGGTGCTGTGATTTTAGTTAATTGCTAGTAGTATGTGACTAAAACACATTAATCAGTTTTGTCCACTACTGTAAATTGTATAGGAATAGTATGGCATATATATAAGCAAATACTATGGTATTCATGAAAGATTGTAACAAAATTATTGTGGCATGCATAAATATGAATATTTTCCATTTATACGGGTGTATTAAGTATGTAAATAAATTCTAGTGATTCTGCTACATCACAAAACTTGCCGACATGAAGTGTAATGTGCCAATCTGTTTACTGAAGCATACACACAAATACACATTGAGAATTGTTGTACGTTCTGTACAGTACGTTATAAATAATGTATCACAAAACCTGCTGAGGACTGCTATAGTGTTGCGTAACATTTGAACATTTCTGTAGTGCACAGAGCTTTGACGAGCTGTGCTGAACTGTAAACCTTGCTGGCTAGCGGTATGATGCAGTGTCAAGCATGTTTGGGGATTGCTGCATTTTGTCACAAGGGAAAGTGAGCATTGTGGGATATATTAGGGAATTACATTGTAGATCAGAGTAATCACAGCGACGAGTCAGTATTACTGCGAGCTTGCTGAGAATTTGTGGTATGCTATGTAGCAATGAGCCTTCCATTTTGCACTGCATAGTGCACTGAGGATTATTTTTGAACTTTTGCCTGGCTTCAGTACCCACTGCTGCAGTCCTTTCTATCAGATTACAGCAAAGCCCTGTATAACTTTATGGTTCCTTCCTCTCCAGGGAGATTGCTTTACAGAGACCACATTCATAGTATGAAACTGAGGGGAAAGGTTTTGACTGGGACCGGCAGAAGAGGTCAACAGCCATTGTGTACTAGCTGCAATTCTTTTTCTGTTTTTCATCAACGTGTATAGTTGTGTCACGTCATTGTGTCCATCTGATCACCAATGTCAGTAACACTGGTATATAGTTAGATTCCACTAGTGGTTATTGAAAACAATGCCACATAAGCCAAAAGGAAGAAAACTTTACATCCGATTGCCAGACTCTTTCTCTTCTTAAGTGCCATTTACCACAGTCTTGAACATAGGCGGTACAGACAGACAGACGTCCAACTTCTGTCAGTGTGATGTTACTTTGAGAATTTTTTCCATACCAAAAGTACTAAGCTTCAAGACAGCTTAGTGCTAAGATTTCTGTCTCACAGGTACGTGATTCAGTTGTGACCTATACTTGTTGTCTAGGTGGAGTTTGCAAGTTATTGCATAGTCTTTATATATGTTCTGCAAGTAGAACAACTTTCTCTCATCTTTCAAAAACCTACTGCTTGACTGGCTACACTAAACTGCCCAAACATTCTATATTTTTATGGCTTTGGATCATTTTATCAAATGTAGGTTTGACAGAAAAAAAGAACAGGAGTTACAAATGACAAAGTATTTTTGACTGAAAAGCCATTTTTCTCAAATGTTATACACAGTATTTCCCAAACATCTTGCCTCCACCCTCCCCCAAGTTATATACTTTTTCTGCATGGTGACACACCTGTGGAAAAAGAAATACATTACACACAGTGAACCAGTGATAGTGCAGAAACAGATTTGGGGGGTACAACGTGATGGTGGGCATTGCCAATCCACACAGTTTTCTTAATCCCACATCTAACTTCCATGATTAAAAATAACACCAGAAGAAGGGTCTATATTAGATAAATGAAAGTTTATCTAAGCGAACGCTCACATGAGCGAAAATTGCAGAACACGAAACTGCAATTGTGGGGGGCTGCCCCCCCCCCGCTAAATATATATTCCAACTCTGAGATTGCACTACAGTGAGGAAAGGGCAAATATTCCCATTTTCACTGTACCACGATCTCACAGTTGCGGTTTCACGTTCCACAATTTTCGCTCATGTGAGTGTTCGTTTAGATAAACTTTCTTTTATCTAATATAGACCCCAGAAATACTATGTGTGTGTGTGTGTGTATGTGTATATATATATATATATATATATATATATATATATATACTTCTACAGTTTTTAGTGAAATGGGTTGTCATTTGTGTTTTCAGTTTTGTGATTCAGTCAAATCTCCCTTTGAAATGCTACAGTACGACTTTTATATACATTTCCCTTGCCCTTGTGATCTAAATCATGGTTACAAGTTCACTTACCCAGTTAGCAAATTGATATTGGAGATTTTGTACAAGAGAGCGTGCTAAATTACGATGTACTATGTGGGTCTGAGAGTTGTAGCATAATCAATGCTAATGGCTGCTCTGATGTACTGTGAAGCACATTATGTTACTGTAATAGGCTGTAAAATTTGAGATTTGCTGCGCTTAGAATATACAGGTAGATTGCAAGCACACAGACTTGAGTAGTTGGGAGTATGACTACAGGAAACTAAGCTCATGCCAGAGTTATAAGTGAAACTAAGTGAAGGCTGGGGGTGGCATTGAAGTCATTTTGACAGTTGAAACTAAGAAGAGCAGGTACCTGAATTGCCCCTTGGGTTTCCCTTAAAACAGGGTGGTTTCACCGAGACTACACAGTTAACAAATATTAATAACTATCGATAACATGCATTATTATTTGCCAGGTTGTTCCTCCAATATTGTAAAGTTTTATGCTTCAGCTCTGTATTCCAGGACATAGCTCTCATGTTTCCCCACTTTTGCAGAATGTCTCTGAGTTTGATGCATATCCTTGGTCTGCTCCTCGTAGAATTTTGTGGTTTTCTGATAAATTGTTGAGAGCGGACGAGCATATAGAGTTGTTGCCTCACCGCAAGAAGTTCTCCGGTTTGTTTTTTGGCTGGAGTGCATTCTGTGCAGAGTCTGCATATCCTCCCTGTGTTTGGGTGGGTTTATTCTGTGTGCTCCAATTTTATCGCACATTTCAGTGACTTGTGACATACAAGAGTGGAGGAAGATGCACACAGGTGGATTATATCTTATGTAGGAGGGCCAGTCTGAAGGAGATTGGAGACTGTAAAGTGGTGACCGGAGAAAGTGTAGTTAGGCAGCATAGGATGGTGGTTTGTAGGATGACGTTGGTGATCAAGAAGAGGAGGAGGAGTGTGAGGGCAGCACCAAGGATCAAATGGTGGAAATTGAAAAAGGGTAATTGTGAGATGGAGTTCAGGGATGAGTTAAGACAGGCACTGGGTGGCAGTGAAGAGTTACCAAATAGCTGGGTAACTACAGCAGAGCTAGTAAGGGCGGTGGCTAGTAAGGTGCTTGGTCACATCGGGACAGAGGCAGGATGACAGGGAGACATGGTGGTGGAATGAGGAAGTACAGGAGAGTATACAGGCAAAGAGGTTGGCAAAGAAGAAGTGGGATTGTCAGAGAGATGAAGAAAGTAGACAGGAGTATAAGGAGATGAGATGCATGGCAAAGAGAGAGGTGGCAAAGGCTAAGGAATAAGGCATATGAAGAGTTGTATGAAAGGTTGGACACTAAGGAGGGAGAAAAGGACCTGTACCGATTGGCTAGACAGAGGGACAGAGCTGGGAAAGATGTGCAGCAGGCAAGGGTGATAAAGGATAATGAGGGAAACATACTCACAAGCGAGGACAGTGTGTTGAGCAGATGGAAAATGTACTTTGAGGGGTTGATGAATGAAGAGAATGAGAGGGAGAGAAGGTTGGATGATGTAGGGATAGTGAATCATGAAGTACAATGGATAAGCAAGGAGGAAGTAAGGATAGCTATGAAGAGAATGAAGAATGGAAAGGCTGTTGGCCCAGATGACATACCTGTGGAAGCATGGAGGTGTTTAGGTGAAATGGCAGTGAAGTTTTGAACCAGATTGTTTAATGAAATCTTAGAAAGTGAGAGGGGATGCCTGAGGAATGGAGAAATATGCTAAGGATGAAGCTACCAGGTAACAGGAAAAGAGGAAGGCCTAAGATAAGGTTTATGGATGTGGTGAGAGGACATGCAGTTGGTTGGTGTGACAGAGCAAGATGCAGAGGACAGGAAGAAATAGAAACAGTTGATCCGCTGTGGCGACCTCTAACAGGAACAGCCGAAAGATGATGATGATTTCAGTGACTTGCAGTAGGTGACTTGGCTGCTCTAAATTGGCTGTAGGCGTGTATGCTAGTGATGTGGAAGAACAGCTGTGGCAGGCTAGTAACCTGGTGGTGTGAAACTTGGCTCTAGTGAAAAAAAAAGGGGGGGGGTTGTGGATTGATGGATGTTGAGGATTGCGGTCATGAATTACATGAGTTTCAGACTTCAGTTCTTTCAGAAATGTGCAAGTATATAAAAACAATTTTTAAAGTCTGTCCCTGATTTTGAGCCTTTTGTCCTTATTTTATTGATTAATTTTTTCTCAATTCTTTAGCTAACAGGTTGAGAGGTTCAAGGGTATGAGTCTCTCAGTCTCCATTTATGTTACTGTATGACTCTTGAGCAGGTGACTTAACCAGTCATCTTGTGTGGCTCCTGAAAAGAGGCTTGTGCTTAGTGAGTTTGCCCAGTTAGTAAGTTAATAAAGTAATGTTAACTAATAGCAGATTCACTATTCCCAAGTTAAAAATACAAGAGGATTACAGATTATCAAGAGAGCTCCTTATGATGCAGAAATCTAGAATGTTTAGAGGAAGATGGTCAGAAATGAATCTTGTGTGAAAGTTTCAAATCACATTAAGAACCGCTCGTCTGTTTGCATTCAGAATCCGCTGTAGTTAAGAGTGTTGTAACCTGGTGCATCCAAGCACATCAGTTTAGGAAGTACTCTTTCTGGCCAAGGGAATATCTTCAAGAGACAAAGAAGTGATTCTATCCCTGTATCTTTCCCCTCAGACCAGTCATTGAATACAGTGCCCCATTTGGTATGTACAAATCTAAGCATATTGCTCGGATTTCTAACAAAGAAAATTAAAGGTCTTAAATCCTTCAACTAACCAGAAAGAGCAGCACAAGTTGTACCGAGTAGCTTAATCGCGTATATCTGTTCTTTCATTTCAGATTTCCGAGTGTGATTTAGGATATGTTTGTGTTGTGCATTTTCTGATATGTTTTTATGAAGTTTGAACTTGAGCTTAATGCATGTAGTGCTTTGTATCATATGCATACGTTGTAGTTTTCTGCCTACGGTCTGAGTCATGAATGAAGATGGTCATTCCCTTACTCAACCCAGTTAAATGAGAAGTAAAATATTACACTGGTCACTTTGTTCTTGCTGTGGTAAATCTGTGAGTGAACCTTTACTTTTTTTCAAATGCATTTTTTTTCAAATATGTTTCTAACGCCTGTTTAAAAAAAAAAAAAAGTAACATGTACGTCACAATGTATGGCGTGTCCATGAGCTGGCAGCTTACCTGTGACATGATCTGAAGCTGTACTGTATTCCTTTGTGGCATGCAGACATGTGGTTTCTGGAGAACAACTGTTGTTTTCTCTACCTTGTGCGTTGTCACCACATCAGGCCTGTTACTGCAGGAGCCCGGTACAGCTGCTATGAAATGTCATGGTGTATTACTCAGCCCTGTACCAAACTCTTTGCCAGTAATGCCCAGCTGGAGATGTAGTAACATGTTAGGCTGCTGGGGTAATAAGCACTAAAATAAACTTAAACAAGAACTTAAAGTTTGCATTTGTTTAGCATGGCTATTTTGTTTCTCTCTTTCCTATTTATGTTGTCAGTGTGTGTTTGTTGAACTTTAAATTCTGATCATTTGTAACTTAGGTGGTTCACTGATTTGTATGGATGATGTCTTGTGAAGTTGTACGGTCTCTTTGAAACATTTAACTTTACTTTTTTTTCTCAGTAGTCGTGATCTCTGACGGTGTACCTTTTGCACTAGTTTATGGTGCTTTTGCTCATGTCAGTTGTGGTCAGTCTACAAAGTACCAGGTTATGCCAAACAATGTTGAAAGCTTTTGATGGGTCAAGAAAAGTAGATGATATAACAAGTTTTTTTGTTTCTGTGTTGGTTTGTAGTATTTAGAAATGTCAGGGCAGTTTTGGTACTGTAGCCAGAGTGAAACCCAGTCTGAGCTGCAGATTAATTGTATTTATTTATTTTTTTGTTAGTGGTTTTAAGATTTGTTTGTGATACCACTTTTTGTTGCATCATAGAAAGGGAAGATAAGAAGACTGTGGGTCTGAAGTTGATATGCCACATTGCGTTTCTCCGTTGACTGGACTGTTTCCGTTTACTGGGTGCACTCTAATCTGATACTGATTGGTTTGAATATGACCACTAGATAAAACTGCTGCTGAAGCTGTTGTCTTAGGCAGTCTGGCAGAATGTGGTGTGGTGCAAATGTGGTGACTTTAGGTAGGTTTTTTTTATACGTATTGGATTCTTAATGATTCAGTAGTGACTGCTCCATATTTGTAGTCCATTTATTTTATGAATTGGATTTAGGCTGTGTTTGACTTGATGTAGCAACAGTCATGATGTAGTTAGACTGTAGGAGCTAGTTCATAGATAGCTTACCTAACTGCTCTTGCGGGCCATTTTAAGCCTAGCCAGTTATCCCTTGTGAGACTCAAACCGTGCACCTTTTGTTTGTAAGGCAAACACCTTAACCATTAGGCCACCTTTCTTCAAGGAATAGTATTGTATGTTTTCTGGGTTTTAGTTGCCTGAGCTCTAGTATTGTTTGGGATTGAAAAAATCAAAAGTCCAATGCTCAGTAGCCAAGTTTAATAGAAAAAGCTTTCAAGTAAAACTCTTCATCGGTGTATAAAATTAAACAATTCATTTAAAGCAATTTAAATGGTAACACAGCCAATCAGCTCCAACAATCAATCAACTTCATTCTACTGTAAAGTGCCCTTATCGTTATATATGATAAATACATATATCAAAAACAGTCATACAAAACTACAGTATTAAAAATTATAACGTACTTTAAGACCCTTTAAACAAGATCATGTCTATCTTTTAAAACAGGCTTAATGCTAACGATAGATTTTAGCCCTGGAAACTTATCAGCATGGAAATAGTTTATCCACTTATATTCCATTACTTCAGTTTTATTGACAATGTCCCCTCCATTGACATTAATATGTATAACTTGTAAAATTCTAAACTTAAAATTATGTTGGGACCCATGTATTGCCAATGCATTTGTTAATTTATTTCTTCGAATTTCAGATAAATGTGCACTTATCCTCTCTCTTAGCTTCTTATTTGTCTTACTGACATAGAAACAATTACATTGAGTACAGTTAGCAAAATATACTATGTTTAAATTTACAGCCAGAGGTACATGTAGTACAGAAAATATCATATCGCTATTAGACGTTTGGCCATACAACGAAACCAGAGGAGGCATAAACCAAGGGTGTTCGAGCACTTATTGGAACTCTATGGCAATACTGATTCTCAGTTTATTTGTGTGAGACTATTACAAAGTTGTTTTTTTACCATGGAGAACGCCGGTGACAACATACCTGAAATGGTAGATGTACAAATGAAAGACATTCAGTTCCTGAAAGAGGAAATTACTAGAATAAAAGGAGATATGGCCAAAATCATGGAGCTTATGCAGACTAATATGGAAAACTCTGTTAAAATGAGTGACAAAGCATCAGCATGCCGTTTGACTAATACAGAGACACAAGACCAGCTACATTCAGTGACTGACAAGCAGAAAGAAGAGCATTCGGCGTTTTTTTATTAACAAGCCTTTTAAGACCACTCAGAAAACACGTTTAATGGATGCCAGTATAGATTCGTTGCTAGACCATTTTCCTATCCCTAATGGGCAAGGCAATATGGATAAAGAATGTCCAATTGATATGGAGCATAATTTCAACAACACGGAACCTATACATAGTAATCACAATGGCTCCAATTTCACATTTGATTTTTCCATTTATGAAGTAGAAGAGGAAGCCAAGCGGGTGGGCACTAAGCCAAAGAACTATTCCTATTAAGACATATTCCCATGTAGCAGGACAACAAGAGTATGTCAACAAAGGTACTGTACCCACCACTAAATCACAAATGTATTCTACTAATGTTGGACATAACAATGGTAATAGTTTCAATAAATGTAATAGGTTTATGGAAATTAATTGTAATATGGACAGCAAAGACATGGGGCACAACCATCACCCTTACACCAACGAAGCTACGGGGACATTAAAGGACATGTTGTTCTTTATGGGGAAAAAATTGAAAAATATTAACAGTTTAAAGTTAGATAACGCTTATTTACACAAATGTATTTCTATGAAAATTGTTCCCAAAGGGTTAAGATTTTTTAAGCAACCCATGGGCTTGTATTTGAATGATCAAGTTATCAATGAATTTAATCAGTTGTTTGATGAATGTGGAATGAAATTTATGCGATTAATAATCAAATTTAATGATGAAAAATTAAGTAGACTTATACAGGAAACTGAAGATTTAAATATGAAAATCACAACTGATTTGTTATTCACTGAGTGGGAAAGAATGTATAATAAGCAGTTTCATTTAGCAGAACAATTAGTACACACTTTAAGTGAAAATAAATGGAGAAAAATTAATAGAGATGTGGAACACTACAAACAGGGGAAAGCATACATTTGGGGTAGGAAGAATGAAAGTAATTATGAAATAGAGGGTAACAAAAACAATGGATTTAATCATCATGAAATTTACAATCAACGACGAAGAAATAATTCCCATTTTTTGAGAGACCAGATTCAGCAAGGAGAACCATACAGGAATCAAGGAAGGAATT
Organism: Protopterus annectens; assembly: GCF_019279795.1. Lineage (NCBI taxonomy): Eukaryota > Metazoa > Chordata > Ceratodontiformes > Protopteridae > Protopterus > Protopterus annectens. Next base: position 153,167,919 of record NC_056725.1, on the reverse strand, counting down.
ATTATCAGATAGACAGTTACAGACAGAGGTATTGGGAAAATCACAGTAGGTAGTGGATAGGTACAGCAAAACCAGTAGTTCCACACATGAAAAGACAGATATTACTGTTACAGGAATTACACACACTTTCAATGGTTTCAACATACACAGCTATGCCAATGTCAAGATAAATCATGAGCATTTTGCACTGCTGTCGAAAGGAATGAAATTTATCCCAACTCCTCAGTTTAATTTGGTAGACTGTTTAGTGGAATTAAAGAAATTCACTAGGAAGATGAATTTAGATATTATGTTTAACAGTAAGGACCCTAAGGGAGCTAAAGTTTTTGAACAAAAAAGCAGTTCTATACTTAAAGCTCCAAGTACATTCATACCAGTGAGTCATTCCACTATTGAGATCTATGAAAAAATTGTGTCTGGAGAAATCTACAAGATGTATAGAGAACAGAGACATGCACAAGTCAATAGGAATTTGACCAATGAAGAACTGGACTTACTTAGAAACTTGCAGCAAAATGATAATTTAAGGATAATGAAACCAGACAAAGGTGGAGGAATAGTATTATATGACAATCTAGAGTACATCAGTAAGGTACATAACATCTTATATGGTTCAGGTAACTATGAACCTATATCATTGAATGAAATAAATATTGCCTACCAGAGAATAGATAGTTACATAGAAGAATTTTTAATCGATGGTAGAATTGATAACGACATTTATAAATATTTGAAGGTCAAGAGTCCTAGATTGGCTACCATGTTAGGTATTCCGAAAATACACAAAAATATTATAGATCCACCTTTTCGACCTATTATTTTAGGAAGTCAGTCTAAAACATATCCATTGGGTAAATATATTGATGTTAAATTAAAACACATATACAAACATATCCCTCATCTTGTCAAAGACTCTTGGGAATTCCTGAGTAATTTCCCAATTCAAAAATGGAATCAGGGATACAAGTTTGTAACCATTGACGTTATAGACCTGTTTTCATGTATCCCTCAAATCCCTGGTCTTGAAGCTTTTGGGAATAGCATTAGAAAACATGCAGGCATCAAATGGGAAGAAGTAAGTTTGTTTATAGAAATGTTAGATTTAGTTCTAGACTACAACTTCATATACTATGAAGGGGAATATTTCAGGCAAACCAGGGGGGTAGCTATGGGAGCCACTTGTGCTCCCATATATGCCAACCTGGTTATGCTAGATTGGGAAGAAACAGTCATATTTTCCAGTATCTTTTATGAACACATTGTTCATTATGTATGCTTCCTTGATGACATATACATTATTTGGAACTCTAGTGAAGAAAAACTACTAGAGTTTATTCAGTTTCTCAACACTAGTAGTGAATTTTTGAAATTTACTTGCGCATTTAACAACAGTGGCATGGCATATTTAGATACCCTAGTATATTTACAAAAAAGGTACACTACAATCCAAAATTCATAGAAAGGAAACCTTTTCTAATGATTATTTAGCATATGGAAGTTGTCACCCTAAGAAGATGAAACAAAATATATATAAGGGTGAATGCATAAGAGCCATGAGAATGACCTCCGAATACAAAACTTTACTGGATGAAATAAAATACATTCACACTATGTTTCTAGAGAGAGATTATCCTGAGAAATCATTAAAAGATACGGATATTTATGTATTAAGTTTATGGGGTAATAAATACAAACCCTTGCTAGGTTTAGGCAACGAAATAAACCATGGTTATGGGAGTAATGGTAAATTATTGGGAAAGGACAATACGAACGGAGACAAACAAAAAGCTTTAATTATGTTATACAGTCCTAGAATTGATGAGGTGACACAAATTATTAGACAGTATTGGTACATAATATCTAGTGACGAAACACTGAGGAACACAGTAGGAGACCAACCAGCAATGGTATATAAGATGGGAGGCAACATTAAAAGATTGTTGGAAAAAGGAAGTAGACACAATGGAGAAAAAGGGAATGACATGGATCATAACACAAATAAATGTGGATCATGCAGACAATGCAGCTTCATACTTGACAAAAAGGAAATTATACTAAACAACATAGTTAGATCTAGAATCAGACCCATTAAAGGGAATTGTAACTGTAAGATGGTTGTCTACATTGCTGTTTGCCAAGAGTGTTTTAGTTATTATGTGGGAAAAATGGAAAGATGTTTAAAAAAACGCATTTATGAGCACATGTACAATATTAGAAAGAAGGATCAGAAAAGTGCATTATTTAAGCATATAGAACAAAAAGGTCCTAAACATCATTTTAAGTTTGCCCTATTAGACCTAGTTCGTAATGACCCCAAGGGTAGGGACAACAAAAAATTCTTAAATTATAGAGAAGCATGGTGGCAAATTTTTACAGATGCAACTACACCTCTGGGACTCAATGATAGTATTTCATTGAAGGCTATTCTGGAGATCAATATGTAAATTCAATATTGATAGTTTATTAGTTATTAAATACAGTTTAATAAGGAATGTAGTTGTTACATAGAATATAAACATGGACAACATCCCATTTGGGAATTTTTATAAAATTCAATAGCGTTTTAGTTACTTCTGTTCTAACCACAATGAAGTTATAGTTAAAATCTAGTTAATAGTATCAACAAGTTTACTAATTGATTGTATTTTAAATATATTAGTCACCATACATATATATTAAAAATAAAATATAAATCTATACAAATACATTTTATAGAAAGGCTAGTGATAGGATGTTAGATGAGTAATTAATTATTTAAAAACATCAGGGCAAGTCAGTCTCTGAATGAAATGTATCTAATACTGCACATTGTATACTGTATCTTGTAGTATTCTATTTTTATTATTTTTTATTATTTATTACTTATTTGTATTAGTTATTATTATACTGTCATCCAGTTTTGAAATTAGCATGACATATAATGTTTTATTATTGCAAAAGTTTTTTAACAATATTTTTTAGAATTATATGATCAAGTTAGTTATACAACCTTTAACATTAGAGTTATTCACACAGCACTGTCACTTTAAACATTTAAACAGTCAAGGCTTTCTTGGCGCCTAAAAGGTTTTAAATATTTGATTGATTAGAACAATGGTGTTCTGAAGAAGCCCATAAGGTTTTGGGTGAAAGCGCTTAACCAGTGTTCGCCAAGGTTGTTTACGATAGTTTATTTAGCGTACAGTTATTTGCTTCGCACTTTGAATATTAACGCATTTGTCTTTTGCGTGTATCAAGTGAGCGAACGAGCAGGAATTATTACAGTGATTTTAGTTTTAACGAATTTGGTTTTTACAAACGCTACGATTCAATAAATCGTTTTTTGAATACATTTGACTGGCGTGCTGCTCAGAAGAATAATAGAAATTGTACAGACTACAGTAGCAGATTCTTTGTTACAAGTGGTAACATTGTTTAGCGAAAGGGTATCATATTGCTATTAGAAGTTTGGCCATACAACGAAACCAGAGGAGGCATAAACCAAGGGTGTTCGAGCACTTATTGGAACTCTATGGTAATACTGATTCTCAGTACAGAAAATATAGTAATTTTACTGATTGTACTCAATGTAATTGTTTCTATGTCGGTAAGACAAAAAGGAAGAAGAGAGGTTCAGGTTTGATGATAGTATTATTGAGGGAGATGATGGCAAAGGAGGATTTGTGTTGTGCCAGTGTTCTAGGAGAGAAGAGAAGTTTTTTTTTTTTTTTTTTTATATATAGGATTTGATACTAGTTGATTTGTGAGCGATGTTTCAACAAATGAGAAGGTGTCCTGAGCGAGTGCTAAGAGATTAGGAATACTATGGGCAGTGGTGATGTGTGGAGTCATCGGCATATTGTAAAAGTGATGATGGCTTACAAGCAGAATGAAGTTTGTTAGTGAAAATATTGAACAAGAGGGGGCCCAGGATTGATCCTTGAGGAACCTCTTTGTAGTCTGGAAGGAAGGGAGAGCAGACAGTTTGCCAGCAGACAGATTGTTGCCTATTGGAGAGGTAGCTGTAAAACCAGTTTACAGAGGAACTAGTGAGAGAGGTCAGAGAGTTTAGTTAGAAATTTAGAGCGAGAGAAAGTATCAGAGGCCTTAGAGAGATCAAGGAATAAGTAGATAATCAGTTTGTTGTTGTCACAGTCCTAGGGTACTGTTTGGGTGAAGGGGAGTAGTGCAGTGGAAGTACTGTGGTGGGGCCTACCTAAAATCATGTTGGGTGGAAGTTAGGTTATTGTCAAGCAGGTAATTGGGTATGTATGCACTTTTTCGAGAATTGTAGAGATAGTGAACAGGGTAGCTATGGGCCTATAATTAGAAGGGTCAGTAGAGTTTCTGCCCTTTTGTAGTGGGATTGTAAAGAAGGATTTCCATATATTAGGGGTACAGGCTTTGGTAATGGTCAATCTATGAGTACAGAGAGAGGGTAGGCAATAGAGTCTATCCTGCAGCAATTTTAAGAAAGTAGCAAGGTAATTTATCAGTGGAGGGGGACCGAGGTTTGAGTTTGGTCAAGAGAGATTCATTGAAGGTGGTGGGAACTGGTTTAAATGAGAAGGTATTGGAAGGTGTTTTGTTGGAAGATGAGGGAGGGGTAGAGGAATTATTGCTATTCTGAGTTAGGTTTTGGATTGTTTCTATGAAATAGTTAGGATAGTGACTATTTCAGTAGCTGTACTATATGGGAAGCGGTTGGGAGTTGTACGGTTGCCAGGACAGAGAAGATTATTAATGGTTGTCCAGAATATTTTGAGATTTTAATGTGGGTTAGATTGGGTGGAGCAGAAGAATTTTTTTTTATCATTGACTAGTTTTTTGGGCAGGTTTCTAAGCTCTTTGTATTTTTGAAGTAGAGGACCCAGGCTTTCCAGACACTGTCTCTTTATGCATAATGGAGCGAGTATGTTTTGTGAGCCAACAGGCAGTTATATTTTATTTTGATTTTTCTGGCAAGTGCTAGTGAATCAATCATGTCTAGAAATATCCTACTGAAAGATTCTGCAGCCTCATTGAGACTGGGGTAATGAAGGAAGGACCAATTTATGCTAAACAACTTAGACTTAAAAGTATCTGGATTGAAGTGGGTGAGTTTGTGACATTCTCTTTAGGAGGATGCTGGGAGAATCTGGATATATGTAAGAGTTTGGGAGTGTCCCTGGGTGTTATGATAAAGGTTAGGCTCTGTGGTAAGGATCCAGTAGTGGAGTTTTTGTTAGTCCAGGTAGGGGAGGAGATGAGTTGATGGAAGCCGTGAAGATTGAGACTGAGATTAGGAGATGTAGTTGTAAGTTTAGCCCAGTTTATGTCACCAAGGATAATGATTTTGTATGGTACATATTGGGTGATCCATGAGAGAATGTTCTCAAGGATAGGAATATTGTTCCCTGGAGGTATATAGATAGGTGCTATGGCAAATAGGATTATATGAGGTTACTAGGCTAATGGCCTTGGGGCCCTTACAAGCCTAGCCAAGAGTTTATCCCCAGAAAAGGAACCACAATCAGCACCTGTTGCCCCTGTCAGTGAGGGGCACAGGTGGAACCCCTGGGACATATTTGTGGTTGCCCATCTACTCATCAGAGTTGAGCTTGAAGAGGGTCAACGACATACTTTGCTTGACGTGTATGGGGAGTCTATTCCAGAGACTGGGCAGCCTCTGAGAGACAAACCTGTCTCCCCAGCAGGTTTTGTTAATGTCACATATTAAATTTAAGCCTTTTGATCAGGTACTACGTGAGGAGGTAGACTTACAGATATAGGTTAATGTTTGCGTGTTTTTGTTGAAACTGTTGCTGTGTATGGGAGCTGGGACAGTTTGATATTAACATCTAATATTATTGATATGATTGAATATTGTTGTCCATGAAAGTATGTCTTCTAGAGTGTTAATGCTTTTCCTGACTGGATTGTGGGGAATGGAAGTTTCACTGTGTGTAGTCGAGTATGAGAGTTAACAGATCCATCTGCTAGAACCTATTCTGCTTTGTCAAAGGAGGGGATTTGTAGGGGGAACTATTTGTAGGTTATATGAGAATATAACCGAGATATCCCTTATCTTTTGTTTACCTCTTATGTTGAAATTATATTTTGGATATTTGTTCATCCTGTATGGTGGGGTTTAACCAGGTCAAATCATGAGATGGGTTACATTTAACCATGTTAAAAAGTCATACTTCAGTTAACGCTCCACTAAGCAATCAATTTAATAAGTTATGATATGCCCTTTGTTTTAGTATGCAATATAATATATTAAAACCTACTAAATTAAATTCTATTAATTTTATATTTAATACATTCAGGAAATTTATTAACACGAATATAGAGATCAAGCTTTGGTTTGAGACATTGATTCCCTTTAGTATTACAAAAAAATTTACTGACTACATAGAAACACTTTATCTGGAAATCTAAAAGCTTCATATGTTGGCAACATTGTATGAATGAACATAAGGTACTAGATAGTTTAAACTGTATTGCAATTCTTGTCTATCATCTCAAGATTGCTACTTCTACAAAGTGTCCCATCACATTCCCATGATTTATGCAGAATAATTAATGGTTCTTCTTTCAAAGGAAAACCAAAGTTTGTCATCTGTCTATATGAAATTGTTTATAACAATTTCAGCTTGAATAACATCACCTCAAGTTTGTATAAAATTGTAATAAATATAAAACAAAACCTCAAGAAAAATATTGGAGTTGTATTATTAAGGGGCATTCCTTATCTTTAACTACAGACATGTAAAAATAATCTCTTGCTTTCTGTTAAATTAACCTCTTGGTCACAACATTGGAGAATTTATACCTGGAAATTTCTCCATAGAACATTCCTAACACCAGATAAAATAACCAAGTTTAGTACTTCTGTTAATGTTTTATGTTGGAGATGTTCTCAAGCGTGCAGGGCAGACTGGATACATTTTTTATGAGTGTACTAATATAAAACAGTTCTGGAATGATAATCACGTTTTACAAGCTCTGTTCACAGATTTGTTTATATTATCCAAAGCTTTAGTGCTATTGAATATAAATGAAGGTTGTCATTTGAAGGGGGACAATCTTCATTTATTGTGGACCATTCTAGCAGTTGCTAGAAAGTGCAGAACGAGGAAATGGAATTCCATTTAATCACTGTCCACAGACGAATTTCTATCTTTAATGAAAGGCACAGCACAGAAAGAGATCAAGATTACAGAACTGAGAATCTGTACTAACACATTAACAAATCCTTAGAGAAGGGTACTAAATCTTATTGAAGATCTACAATTGGAGTGTGCCTCTCTGTGATTACTGTAAATGCCTTACTTAATTGTATGTTGGTCTATGTATTTTGAATCAAACTGGTTTTATTTATTCATTTTTTCCCCTGCAGGCCAAATGTAGATAGTGTATATAGTAATTTATATATTAGACTTTAGATTGTTTGTAGCTGCCATATTTTTGTTTGTTTGAAAATAAAAAATTACTTCTTGAGTAAAAAAAAAAAAAAAGTGAGGTGTGTAGCAGTGTATCAAGCCGAGGAAATCAGTACTTTAATTTCACTTGCTTGCACAAAAGTGATGCATGTTTAACGTCTGGATGTTTGTGTCAGTATGGTTATTGTGGTTTCCAAAGTGTTTGTTGTGGTGGATAGAGCCTAAGTTTGGATATATGTCACCCCATAGTAGAATGTCTACCTGCATAACTACATGATGTTGAATAAGAGTTTTCCGTGTCACGAATAGTTAGAATTGTTTTCTGTATGTTGTAGCATGATGGTATTTTAGTTGGAAAAGATTTGCTTCATTTTTGACATATTGCACTATGTGATAGTGATTGATAAAAGGTATGATGCTTACCAGATATTATTGCAGTACAAATGTTTAATGTACTGTCAGCACTCTCTCATAATCAGTGCAACAGTTTATATAGCAGTAAGTGTGATTAGCATGTATAGTAGTAGTAAGACATAGTGAGAGCTCGTAAGGGGCTTTGAAGGAGATGACATCTAGACCTAAGATTTTAGGTTGTGAGTAGGGTGCAGAGATGAAGTACAGTTTTACAGAGGCTTTTGAGTTGTAAAAATTATATGTATGTATTTTTTGTGATTGTGGAGAGAAGTGCTATGCAAATATGAATATTGTGACTCTGGGTGCAATGGAAGATGGGACAAGAGTGGCATGAAATGGGTCCATCAGTAAATGGGAATGCCAACCAATCAGTTCATGCATATGCACTGGAGATGGTCTCAACTGCATAGTACCTCATCAGGAAAAACATAGCAGTATCTATTGAAAGGCAGACTATTCAAGGTTTGATAAGTATACAGTACTGTATGTACCTTGTATTAAGGTGGCTCACCAAAGAGTACTATTGTTGTAAACAGATAACCAGTAGGTATGTACTGGGATGCCACTGATAGTCTGTGAGGGTATATTGGTGTGTGCAAGAATCCATAGAATGAATGTAAACAAATAGGTGTTTAGTATAGACCTCTGTTTGCTACTCATTGGAAAAAGCTTATTTTAATAAGGGGACAGGAGATACTTTACTGTTTTCCATGTGTAGCCTGTGTGTTCTTCAGCAACGTAAAAAAACACTTGCCCTGAATTAGAAGTTAAGATATGCTTCTGCTGAGGTAGTTGTTCCCTTTAAGCACTCTTCTTGTTAAGAGAGCTTTTGCATTGTTACAGAATTAGGGAAAGCAATTTCTCAAGAGGTGCGCTAAAAAGAAGTAGCTGTGATACCAGCTGGAGGGTTGTCGCAATAACAGGTGTTCCTCAGACTGAAGCAAAACTGTCTAGATATTCCAACCGGAGGATAGCCCTATCTGTTTGGACTGATTAGGCAAGGTAACAGGCAAAAATAAGGAAGGCAGTCTTTTAGCCCACTACCCTCTGTCTGTAAAATATATGGTACAGTTTCTTACTAAAAGGAGTCGCAGTATAATGTAACACTGTGCAACTGTTTATACGTTAACATGCAGATAGCTAATTATTTACAGACAGTCATGAAGCATGTAACTAAATTAGTTACAGTTCATGTTCTCTGAAGAGTTGCAGAGTTTGGGTGCCCTGTCTTTGCTCAGCAGGTGGTCGCCTTGTCTGTTAAGTGAAAACAGAGAGGTGCTATTTTTATTAGATCCACAGAATAACGACAGGATAAGAAAGCAAACTCTGGTATTGGGTAGGGAAGAGGACAGAGAAATGAAAGGGACAGGACTGGGTTAGCAGTATGAGAACTAGTTAATAAGACACTGCAATCGGGTATGTCAAAGTGTAACATTAATTTGCAACCCAGGATGTCAGTACCCATATATTGCAAAAGCCTGCTGTAGATCATCCAGAGTAAACCATTTGTGTGCAATCAGAAGCCTGCCAGCTATATCACAGTGTACTGCATAAGATATACCTTTCCAGTATATGGTTTACAAACCATGCACTGCTAATTATATATATGATATGAAATGGGAATTTACCGATCAATTTCAGTAGTGTCTAACTTTGACTGAATTAGAAGTTTAGAAATGCTTCTTCCTGAGGTAATTGCTCTCTGTAAGCACTTTTCATGTCTAATTGTGATAAAATGAATTAACAAAATAGATGGATAGTTGCCATAGTAATGTATTTCAACTCATTGCTGTTAAATGTATACCTTGAGACCCACTGCAAACCCCCCCTCCTCACACACACTGGACAATAAATTACAGCCACTTGATTGACTGTGTGCACTTCTAGTGTCTGATTATGATCATGTGAGTTAACACAGTATAACCTATTGCAGCCCCCCCCACACAGAGACACACACACACACACACACACACACACACACACACACACACACACACACACACACACACACACACACACACACACACTAATTGCTGCCACATTCTTGACAGTATACACTTCAGATGTCTGTAAGTAGAAATGAATGAAAATATAAATGGCCACACTAATGTATTTCAGCCAATTGCTGCTGGACATGTATAGTGCATTCCATTGCAAACCCCCACCACACATAAATGTATGCATTGTTTTGTTATAGTTACTATTATCTTGCAAGTTGTCTAGCAGTGGCACTGTTTAACAAGACAAAAGTCATGCAAGTTGTCTAGCAGTGGCACTGTTTAACAAGACAAAAGTCCAGCCAGGAGTCTGTTGACCATAGTTGAAAAGTGATTGCAGCAGCAGACTAGAAGAGTATTATTTAACTTAAAATATTTAGTAACAACCCCCCCCCCCCATGCTGTTCCCTCTGAGTCATGTCGTCTTTCACTTTTGCTTCTCTGGCACTAGTCACTGTTGTCAGCCAGGGCCAATATGAAAAAGCTGTTCATTATTTCTTCTAGCAGGCCAAACAGTCCATGCTGAAACACTGACCTCCCACAACAAACTGCAAAGGGAAACTGTAATAAAAATGCAATTACCTTACTATTTATAGGGAGTATGCATTGATATTGGGCAGTTTATACTACCCAGCTGAGTAAGCTAACTTTTGTATGTGATTTGGAATTCCGCGGATGCACAATACACTCCTACACTGTTCTGATACCTGAGAGTGAGAAATTTAATAAAAATAAGATAAAAAATTCTTAATGTAATTTTGTGAGACTGCAGCCCAACAAACTAGTGCCATGAGCCAGCCCTGACAGTACTCAAATTGATAAGGCTTGTGAGCTTCATCCTGATGGCTGTGGGTTCAATTCATTCAGTCCGTGCTTGCATTTTTTTGCAGATCTTAAGTAATTTAAGCAGACCACTGCTTCTGCGCTTCTGTGAAAAGACAAGCTTGTGATAATTTGACCTGACATTTAATAAGTAAAATCATCCTTCACAATCTCTCTCCATTTTTCATTTTTTTGTAATTTTTTTTGTTTTTTGTCTCTTCTTTCTCCGTATGTTTCCATTCAGAGATCTTCTATTTTCCCTTCTCCTTTTCTGTTTCTCAAAATGTTACACAAAGTACAACTTCTTTACATATACCTGCATTCTAGACGCACACTCATGTATATACACGTGCGCGCACACATGCTTACTCAGATAGTGATCCTTCATTATTCCTAGGAGGTAGAATGGCTGTAGGTCTGTCTCATTTTTTGGCCAGTCTCCTTCTCCAGGCTGGCTACTGATTGACTAGGAAAGAAAAGACCCTATTTAATGTCTAATCAGTAGTTCCCTGAGGAAGTACTAGTCACTGGTTCATTCAGTAAATCCAGCGGTGTCTTTCTGTTGCTCTTAATGTTTTGGTTTATAACATTGTTTCTGAATTTTACTGGCAAAGAGACAGCAATATATTGTGATTGTATTGCTGCTCAGTTATGAAGACTTTTTATATAACTCTCCGCTATCAGCTTCACATTACATTTCACAAATATTGAAAGTTGAAACCTATAAATACTAGTTGTGTAATGTTTGTTCTGTTTTTTTATACACTCCATTTCAATGATCATTTGTGTGACACTAGCTTCCACACTCCTGTGACTGACTGTGCGATTTTACTCTCTCTAATGAAGGCCATGATTTGGAGAGAGCCACTGCTTGTGAATTCCCAAATTTGACTTTTATGAGGTAGAGATGATATAAGGGAACTTGTGCGACATAGTCTTCCTTGCCAGCCACAAGAATTATTTGCATACGCCTAACCATTTCACCCTTCCATAAGAGTCGTTTATGACCATTCACTTATGTCTGATGTCTCTCAGCTGCTTTTTTCTAGCACCCAGGGCCAGATTTGAATCCTATTTATTGGTGTTTAAATTATGGCTTTATTTCTTCAAGCTATCAAGCCCAGCTGTTAAAATATATATTTGGCACTGGCACTGCTAAATGATTTGGTCAATTACTTGGCAATAGACAGACATCATATTTCACCATGGTAATTTGAAGTTTTTATTCCCTCCCTGTATTTTCTGCATATCCTTAATATGTACATTTTATAATTCAGTAAGTACAGTGCATTGTGCTCTAGTTTATTAGAGACAATAATTTCCAAAGACTTTAAAAATACAGTTTATTTAAAGTTCCAAAATGTGTCAGTATTAATTGAAAGTATAATTCCGTAATTCTGTTTTACTTGCGCATTATTGCATCCTTGATCACTTTGATAAACAATAATTATAATTTAGGTTGGTGGTTTAATGGTCTTTATATTTCTTACTCGTATAATAACAACATACAGTTAGTTGAAGGATGCACTCTGTAACTTGCTTATCTGGGTCATTTAACATTTCGTCTTAGAATTTAATGACTCAGAGAAATAGGTTATTGATTTGTAGACTTCATCTCAAATGTTACAGCTGAGATATTTAAGGAAATAGTTAAGCTGCAGACCTGCAAATAGATGAATAAACAGATTTATGAATATTGCACTTAAAACCTGCATTTCTTGCCATTCAAAATGTAAAAGTGAATATTTTGCAGGAGAAGAAATAATGAACCTTCTGTTGACAGTGAATCTGCTGTCATCAAAACATGCAATTTTCTCTGCTAGCACTGCAGTTTGTTTTTGTTTAAGCATTAAGGACTGCCGCTGCCTTAGCTTTGTATTTGTGTTCCTTATCTCCTTTCCTGACATTTTGGCAGGGGGAAATGTGCCTGTTTGCGGTACATATAATTTTTCACTTACTAAAGTAGCATACAGACTTTATTTTTTTTTGTTTAATGTAATATAATTGTTTTTGTAAGGGTAGTGTTGGAGGTAAACTTTCTGATGTGAAAGGTAATATGGGAGGGCAGTATTACTGAAGCATTATTTTCAGAAGTGCTACCACTTCTGAATAAAAAGTCCTTACAGTAGCTTTAAAGATTGTTGCCATGAATAAAATTAAATAAATAAACAAATAACTGTGTGCAGATTTCTCCCTTACTTCATTCTGGCTGTATGAGTTTACCAAAAATTAAGTGTTGGTTTTGCAAAGTAAATGTGTAATGTCATTCTCAAAGGATAGACAGCATTAAGTTATACTGGTGATTATGTGGAACATTTGATCTTGCATAATAACTGCTGGTCCAAAATACCAAGTGATCTTGCTACGAGAGGTCTGATGTTCTACCAGTTCCATACTGTTCTGCTGTCAGAGAGAGTTTTGTTAGTTCCATTTGTAAGGATGGCTGCCATGCCCCATTATCCCTCAGTTTTATTTATTTATATTAAGTAGGAAAGCAGGGAAATTTAATGGGGTAACAGCTTACCTTACAGTGGCTGTCAGGCTACTCTGCTACCTTAATATTTCTAAGTTGAGGTCAAGTATTTTACATAATACCATCACATTGTATGGGAGAGTGCTTGGAAGTATCAATAAATTGTTTAAAATTGGTCGTTATGTAACAGAATTGAAAATGGCTTTTGTTCTTGGGGATTTGATTTTGATGTGGACAGCACAGAGCACACTCGTCATTCTCTGACCTGTTACATATATTGTCTTACAGAACTTATTTTACAGCAAGCCACTTAAAGAAAATACTTTTTGAAGTTTAGGATGCAAGAAACTGACTTGAAATGGATCTATGTTTCAATTGTGCAGGATTCTGCAGGTGGAGGGCAGACGTGTTCTAGCATCATCTGGTTGTCATTAAGGTGATCTGCCTTATTGAAGGTGTGGCTACATTATGAGTGAACATATAAAAAAATCGTATTGGCTGTTCTTTATAAAGTGTCTTGAAGCAATGCTCAAAAGTAGAAAAAGAAAAACTTTATGGGCCCACTGTCCTCTGTCTGACTACCAGAGTCTTCTGACTGCTCCCCAGTACTATTTCTGGACACACTGTATCACAGGTTTACCCCATTTGTTTCCTTTCCAGTTAGTTCAAACATGCCTTTTCACTGGATTTACCTCTTCATTTATAGGAGGGCTGACATTTATCAGCTGCTACTTGTTTAAGATGGGGTAACTGTCTCCTCCATGTATAACTGAAGCAGCTGAGTTAGGAGCCATCAATGAGTGTTGGGCAATCAAGATACATAGCCAGATGTCACATGTAGTGTCGTCAAGCACTCCCCCATACCTTGCTCATAGGGTATTCAGCTACACTCCACACCTTTATTACTATTTGTTTTATTCTTTTTTTATTTTTTTTTTTTTTATTTTTAGTTTTTCAATTTTTTAGTTTTGGTAGGGGTTTAGGTATAGTTTAGAGTTATAGCATGGTATGGTATTATAATATGTTTTAGTATTTATAGTTAATAGTTTGTAGTAGTTATAGGTATGTTGAAATGTGGTGTAGTTTTTTTTTTTATTAATTAATTTTTATTGGTTTTTGGTCTACTTGTGGTTTTATATTGGGTGTTGTATATGTATTTTATTTTATTATGTGTTGTGTGTGTGTGTGCTTTGTATGGTGTGTGTGTGTGGTGTGTTTTTTTTAGTATGTTTGTTTTTGAGTTTGTTTTGTAGATTGTCTGTATATAGGGTTAGGTAGGAATAAAGGTAAATGAATGGTTTTTTGGTTGTGTTATATGGTGTGTGTGTGTGTGTAGTGTGTGTGATGTATTGTTTTTTTTTTTTTTATTTTATTTTTTTTTTTGTTGAGTAGTGAGGGAATGGGGTGTGTAGGGTAGTATGGAAATTGGTTGTGTTTTTTGTTTTAGTTTTACTTTTTATTTACTTTACTTTTTTGTTGTTTTTTTGATGCCACATTTGATCGACGTTTTCCTTTTTTTGTTGTTGTTTTCTTGTAGGATTTACGCACGCTTGCTGGTTGATTAGCAAAATCAGCATGCACGCTTGGGTTTATTATGTTCGCATGGTATAATACTGCATCTTTCAAGGTCCATGGGTTCTATCGGGGGTTGGACTAACTGTGAGATGTTTCATTTTCTCTCTTGCTCTCTCCCTCTCTATCTGGTGTAAAACTGCTGGCAAGTGCTTGCTTCTACTACTTCTCACAGAACACCTTAAACCTGCTTTGTAAATGTGATTCACCATGTCTCTGTGCCAGCAGGCCAGCTACAGCTGAAATTATTTTTGAAACATTTGTCATTTCCTATGCTAGTGTGAATAACTGTGTTGCACATCTGTGATACAGAATTTATTTTTTTTCATGTTATGTGGCCTGATTAGTAAAGTACAGTAGGGAAGTGGTTTGTTCTTGATAACCTTTAGTTGGCAAGATGTCGGAAAAAGATCTAGGCGTGTTATTGATGAGCAGTGCCATTTGACGAAGAAATATTATAATGTGGTCAGTTTTTTCAGTCCTGATTTTTTCATCCACCCATAAATGTGCAAGGGGCAAGTACAGTGATCTCTGCTGTGTTCATCAAGTAATTATAATAACTCCTTTTGTGTGGATTCTAAAAGTTTACTTGCCTTTATCAATAGCTGTTCACCGTGGCAAACTCATGACATGTTCAGCTCAGCCCAATTAAGGACACAGCACAGCTTGGAGTATGTTGATATTCCAAGCATTAGGACAAACGTGACAGCTTCATTTCCTTGCACTGCAGGCGATGAGAAAGGAAATAGAACAAATAACAGGCAACAAAGTAAACAGGTGTTGGGAATTAACGGCCTTTAAATGTAAAAATGTTTGAGGACAAAGTGCACGTATGCGATATTAGTGGACTCCCACAAGTTTGTGGGGGAAGTTTTGTGTGTGTGGGGGGGCATTGTGTTATAGATTCTATTGCTGGAATAGAAATGTTATGAGACTTGAGCACCCAGAGTAGTTATTTATTTAGAAAGGATCTCCGATGTGGAGTTTGGGGAGCTAACCACCCTTGTGTCATTTGTATCATCAGTAGAAAAGTGGACGTTGATCACTGCACAGTGAAATTGAGAATAGATGCTGCTCCAGGGCTAGTAAAACAAGTACGTATTATACTGGTTAGGGTTAGGCAGATAGTTCCAGTCACCTTTCCTTCTCACTCCTGTGCAGTTAGTAAGAAGTGTGGATTATTAATTCATGCATAAGAATAGGTATGTGAATCCCAGTCCATTTTTCACAATTGTATGACAATTGTGTTTAATTTTTACTCCACATTTTACATTACCAGAGTTCATTTTTTTTTGTTTTGTTTAGTGCTTTCTCAGACATTTGGACACTGCTATTAGATTTTGCACAAATGCATTTTGTGTTCATTGGGGTGAACAGCAATTGGAGTTGTTCTAATTTAAGAAAAAGTCAGAATAAATATCTGTATACATTCTGATTCCCAGCATTAAAAATAAAAAATAGCAGTAACAACTAGTTTCTACAGTTATGGCGTGTCATACTGTTTGACATCCTGCAGTGTGTAGGTTTGTACACATGTGTAGACTTGTACATGTCTATGTTATGACCATATTCATGTCTTGTTTATTACACCCCCTCCCCAGTTTTCATTGTCCCCTTTGTATCAGCTCTTACTGGGCTCTGAGCCAAACCAGGCCATTGTATTCTGTATAGTTATGTTTGCTTAATTTTACTTAAGCTTTTCACCAAAGTATGGAATAGGTAATACTTTAGTCACCGAGTATTGTTTGGTTACAAGAACACAGTTTAAGGTACAAGACTAAAGTCCACCTGATCTTGGCCGAAAATATAAATTACCTATCTCCTTCTTTCGGCTGCTCCTGTTAGGGGTCGCCACAGCAGATCAACTGTTTCCATTTCTTCCTGTCCTCTGCATCTTGCTCTGTCACACCAACCGCCTGCATGTCCTCTCTCACCACATCCATAAACCTTATCTTAGGCCTTCCTCTTTTCCTGTTACCTGGCAGCTTCATCCTTAGCATCTTTTTCCCAATATACTCTGCATCCCTTCTCAGCACATGTCCAAACCAACGTAATCTTGCCTCTCTGAATTTGCCTCCAAACCTTCCAACCTGGGCTGACCCTCTAATATACTTATTCCTAATCCTGTCCATTCTTGTCACACCCAGTGCAAATCTTAACATCTTCAACTGTGCCACGTCAAGCTCTGACTCCTGCCTTTTTGTCAGTGCCACTGTCTCCAACCCGTATAACATAGCTGGTCTCACTACCCTCTTGTAGACCTTCCCTTTCACTCTTACTGATACTAGTCTGTCACAAATTACTCCTGACACTCTTCTCCACCCAGTCCATCCTGCCTGTACTCTCTTCTTCACCTCTCTTCCACACTCACCATTACTCTGAACTGTTGATCCCAAGTACTTAAACTCATTCCCCTTCACCGCCTCTACTCTCTGCATCCTCACCATTCCTCTGCCCTCCCTCTCATTCACACACATATATTCTGTCTTAGTCCTGCTGACCTTCATTCCTCTTCTCTCTAGAGCATATCTCCACCTCTCTAGGGTCTCCTCCACCTGTTCCCTACTCTCACTACAGATCACAATGTCCTCTGCAAACATCATAGTCCACGGGGACTCCTATCTGATCTCGTCTGTCAACCTGTCCATCACCATTGCAAATAAGAAAGGGCTCAGAGCTGATCCCTGATGTAATCCCACCTCCACCTTAAACGTATCCGTCTTCACACTACCCTCGTACATATCCTGTACCACTCTTACATACTTCTCTGACACTCCCGACTTCCTCATACAATACCACAACTCCTCTCTAGGCACCCTGTCATATGCTTTCTCTAAATCCACAAAGACACAATGCAACTCCTTCTGACCTTCTCTGTACTTCTCCACCAACACTCTCGGAGCAAACATCACATCTATAATCCTACTTGTTCTGTAATTTGATATTTTACAGTGGGATTGACTTTTAAATAGATGGTGTTTGCAGAGTACAGTGGTACTATCCTTCATTAATGTGCCTGTACTGATGTGAGCCAGCAGGAACGGCTTAGCGGTATACTCCCATGTACACGGTGTCACTCACACTACACCAAATGGGAATGTGCCCGTATAGACACGGCATAAAATGGAATATATTGGATATATTTGTAATTCACTGCACCATTGTGCTTTGATATTAAGAAAAGTGGAGGCTCATAAAAATGTTTGCAGTATTTTTGTGGTGATTTTGAAATAAACAAAACATTATATAAATGTGTTTTGCCTGTTAGTAAAGAGAGAGAGAGAGAGTGGAAATAGTTGTTATATTGGAAGTATTCAGTAGCTGCACTGATTTGTTTCATTGGGGTTACTGAACTTCTCGCAAATACCAGAGTATACTTGTTGAATGGAGTGCACTACCATTCAGTACTTCTGTGGCTCTGCTTGACAGGGGCACAGGAAAATAATTTTCTTGGGTGGCAAAAGCCAGGGTACCGTTTGGCTAGGCTTATATAGGCCCTATGGCCTATAGCCTAGTACCTACCTATAAGCCTATATCAAGCCCAGGTTTAGACTTGTCAGATAAGTTTGATTAGAGTTGATTTACTAGTTGTACTGCTCAGGAGAGCTGAAGGTATCAGTCACTGGTGGTGTACCTTGAAGTACCCGAACATTTCCTGTAAACATACCTGAATCTGGCTTACTATGAATGAACAACCATTTTCCGCAGTGCTTAAGATTGTACCAGACACTTGCCTGCTTAATTAACTAAGAAGGTCAGGAACTGCTGCTTTGTCTCATCCTTGTGCTTGCAGGTACTTTTAGGAATTTATGCAGTGTGAGTAGAATTACCTGCTGCCAAACTTTCAGGCATTGAAACCTGCATTCCCTTCCATGCAAGTCTGAAGAAATAACTTAAGATCAGAGCATTTATCACCATTGAAAATGACCATTATGACTGTGTTCAGCAGTTCTGAAATACTAGAAAAACTTTTTTTTAAATTGTCAGTATAGGTGCCCTTACCTGTTGCACATAAATTACTGCGGTGTTACTATTCTTATAAGACAATGATAAGTTGGTACCAGGGATTGGTAGTGCAGGCTGCTGTTTGTTTTCTGCAATAGTTCAGCTTACAACACATTAGCAGTCATATTGTCAGGAGGTCAAAAGTACAGCTTTTATACCTTTTTTTTTCATTGCATATCGCACATTTTAACTATGCTATTAGTTACTTAGTTGTGTACTGTTCTGTTTGGAGTCATTGACCTCAGGCTTAAATAAAAAAAAAAAAAAACGATTGTGTTTTGCAGTGAGCACTGAGCATGTGGTCTGTGTAAGAAAAAAAAATGAATCCCTCTGGTTTCCTGGATGTGTTATTAAAGATGGGAATGCACATGATCAGTAGTATGTAATAGAAGACTTGTTTGAGATTTTGGCAACTTGGTGTGGCAAGAAATACTCGTTCGTTCTAAAAGTTTCAAATTACACTTTACTCTGTGTTTTATGTTAATGCATTTTATTGCATCAAACAGCATTCTCATTTTAGTTGCACTTCGTTAGAGTATATTGGTTCTGTGTTAGTGCAACAAAGAGCGTACAAGTTACAGCTGAAAAAGCCATGAATAGAGCCTTAAGGGCAGAGTGAGCATGTGTAATGGATACAGGCCCAGTGGTTACATATAACAGTATGTGTAAGGATTGAAATCTTAAAGCTGTGGTCATTCTGTGGACTAAACCTAATCTACCTCACCAGCAGAGGAACTGCACCAGTCATTTTACATGCACTAATTTTCCAAGCACATTATTCCACTTTTAACCCAGGAGAAATAGTCATGTGGGAGCTGGACTGATCCTCCTAGATGTCTTTCTCCTGTGATATGATGGACATTGAGAATACCACCACTTCGAAGTCCCCATTGGAGTAGATACAATGTAGACAAGACATAGACAAAGGATTACTTCATATGTGGAGGATAGGAGGCATTAAAGGCAACAAAGAGAAATTTTGACTTGTTGAGTTTACATGCCCCAAACGTGGCTATCCATTCTATCTAGGGAGTCCTGATGGTTGCCTTTCTTGGGGCTTCTCAGGGACCAGACTGAACCCTTTTGTTTAAGACATTTTCTACAGGATCCAAGAGTACCATAAGTGCGTAGATAAAAATCTTCTGGTGGATCCAGCTGTAACGTTCACTAATAGAAAGCAAAGGGGTTCAAGTTAGTCTCAGATTCAGATACTCTTGCAAATGACAAAGAAAAGCAGGGCTCTGGATAGATTTTAGAAAAAATGATATGGCTGTCATTCTGACCTTCAAGGTGTTTAATTGATAGGCTCATAAAACTGCATCTCAGATTGCCATCCTAGACCACCTTGGAGAAAAGCTCATGGAGGCATCTGATGCAGATCTGCGGGCAACACATGGAGCTCAACCAGTCAGTCAGGTGTCTTTATGATGGTCACCCAGTCAGTCAGTTGTCCTAACTCAGAAATTGGGATATGATGCTATGGATGCAACATCCAGGACAGCAGCCATTGGTTTTGTAATCAGGAAGTATGCCTGGCTGAAGTTACAAACCCTTCCAGAGGAGCAATGTCCCTATAGTAAGATAAGGAAACAACTCATTGGGAGTCCAACCAGTAAAGTATTTAGGAGAATGAAATAATTGGGAAAAGTCAAGTAGAATGTTCAACAATCCATGGTGTCACAGAAAATATCCCCCAAAACCAGGACCCTTCTATGCAGGCAGGGCAAAGGTAAGCCAGCAAAAAAGAAGTGCTAATTCAAAAAGCAATGGCAGAGAAATGGCAAGGAAAATCATGGGGATATCGGGTGCCATTGTCATCAGGGAGCATCTTCCCTCAAAAACCCCACCCTAATTCACCTCCCTACCTGAACATTCTCCCAAAAAGTATTGGTGAGGGACTCTGAGTGGTAACCATTTGAAATGTTGGGACCTGCTAGAATGAGTTCTGAAATGCAGAGACTGAATGGTCAAAAAATGGACTTGCTTATACAAAGTCTGAGATGCCATTTCTTAGAATACTCCCTTTTCTCCGAGGTATGGCAATCTCAGAGTTGGTGTAAATGTTTAGGAACACCCCACATGGGGAGTGCAAGGGGGCTCCCCCTGCAAAAAGAAGTTTTAAAGGAGTGATTTTTTGAAATTTGATCTCCTCTTGTGCTTTTGTCTCTTTTTTTTGGCATGATGACACTCCACATTTTGAGTGCCTGCATTTTGATAAGGAGCCACTTTGAGTGGCTTCTGGTATGAGAGGCTGTTAACAAGGACATACGAGTTTGGTTCTCCAGATGATTTCTAATGGGCTTCAGTTGCAAAAATTCTTCACGAGTGGGATCACTCCAGTAACAAAAGACCAAACACACCTAATCCCATTCATCCTTTTGGAGCTTCTGGCACAGGCTGTCAGTCAGTATCCTCGGGGGGGGGGGGGTGCGAGGGACTAAAGATTCTATTTCAGGCTCCTCTCTGTCTTCAGAAAAGAGAGAATTTTGAGAACTACTCTAGACTACTCAAACCTCAATACATTTTATAAAGATTCCAAGATGCAAAATTCCCTGTTATCACAAGTCGTGATGACCTCATTGGAACTAAAGGATGCCTGTTACCAGATTCCAGACGTCTGGGACCACAGATACTTCCTCAGATTCAAGGCAGTGAGCTCATGTTAGCAGTTTACCTCCTTGCTCTGTGATTTGGCAACTGCTGTCAGTGTTTACAAAATGCCTGGTTTCAGTAATTGCTTTTTAACGGGGCCAAGGGATTTATGTATCTGGATGATTACTAGGTGATGTCACAGTAGTAGGTGATCAAGGCTCTGTGTCACTCTGCAGACCTTTTTCAAAGTCTAGGATTCTCCTTCAGAATTCACAAGTCCAGCCTGGATTAATCAAATTACTTTTCCTGCAGTTGTATGTGATGGCAGCTGCAGAAAGTTTTTCTTCCACCATACAAAGTGGAACACTTTCAAAAGTACTTTCTACTGCTAGCGGAGCAGAAGTAGGTAACTGGCAGGAAGTGCTTCAGTGCTCTTGGATACATAGAATCTTTTATCCTGATGATACAAGCCAGACAGCATAGGAGGAAAATCCATTGGTATACTATTTCCTGTATTCATGTTATTTGCCCTGAGTTTCTAATGGTTAGGACAAAAGGAATCATTATGGCTGTCCCAGGCTTTTGTCAGGATGTGATGGTCTTAGAATAATTTTGTACAATAATTCCATCTATAGCCCCTTTTTGCACATGGGGTCAGGGTATCAGTTCAATGGTGACTATCATCTAGAGACGAGTTTCAGTCTGGTGGCTAGCACCGCCGCAGTTCTTTCATATCACATTCTCACCCACACACATGCACTCGTTCACCCACCTACAGCCGATTTACCGAGTCCAATAAATACAAATAAGTAATCTTTACAGTGTTTTTTTTTTTTTCAGGATATTACCGGAAGTACATTAGAAGTTCACATTGGCTCCTTAATAGAAATGTGACTCTTGCGATTGACACTCATAAATCTAATCATATAAGATTCTTAATTATCATCATCCTCATCCACACTGTTTTTCCCAGTTCCTACATAGGGATGGGGTGTTGTCAACTGTTGCCTTCTCTGTAGATTGTGTCACTCTTCTATCTTCTACCTTCTTTGACAGTCATGCCTGAGTGTCACAGGTCTTCTCTCACAGAATCCATCCATCTCTTTGCTGGATACCTTCATTTTCTCTTGTCTCCTTCCTGTCTGTCCCAAATCATCTTCACTAGATTGGCTTCTACTTTTCTGCACATGTGCCCAAACCACCGTAATCTGTACTTTGACCTTTTCTGTATTTGGAACTACCTTGGCCTCTGTCCTCATTTCTTCATCTGTCCTACCACCCATCTCAGGCACTTCAATTCCATCACCTCTAGCTTCAAGTGCTCTGCCTTTACTGCCCAGGTTTCTGCACCATGCAGTAAAATTGGTTACACCATTGTTTTTTTGTATACCTTACTTTATAGCTTTGTTGGCTTTCTTTTGTCATACACTAATCCTGACACTCTTTGCTGCAAGCCCCTCTGATTCTAGTTTTGACCTTCTCATTTAGACCTCCTTCAGCCAGCCCTTCTAGGCAGTTGAAGCTGTTTTTTCAATCCGCAGACCAAATGTTTACTGTCCCAGTATCCAGTGTCCACACCGGGTCCCACCTTCCTGTACTTACTGTGTTTTCACTAGGGATGATCATGGATCCTGAGAGTATCTTGGGGTCTCACCTCTTTTGTGCTCCCACCCGGGAGGGGGGGGATGATTTTTCTTATGACCTACCCACTCCCTTTTCCCACTGCCTGACACTTATATTATGTCACCTCTTAGGTTCCCTTAGGGTTGGCATGGTCCAATCAGAGCACTCTCCCACCCTGGATAGGCTTGTCCATCCCTTAGCTGCCACTCTGTCAGTCAAGCTGCTAATCAAACTTGGGTCAGCTGGGCCATAGTTGGGGTTTTATCCTACTATGCGGAATAGCCAGATAACTTAAGTTGTCATCTTTCCCACTCTTTTCCATTCTATTTCAGTTCTCAGCGTCTTCTGATTTGCCTATTTGCTATTACAACTGTCTTATCTGTACTCAGTTTTATCCCACTTTTTTATATTCCATTACCCTATCCTTTGCTGAGGTTTTGCTCAGAGTCCGCCTGTAATGCCACATTATCTGCATACAGCAATTTTGTTCATCTGTTTACTACAGCCTGTTTGCTGATGTAGTCCATCAGCAGTGGACCCAGAGCTAAACCCTGATGCATGCTCACTCCTACTGGGAAACCCCTCTGGGAGACTGAACACTGTCCGTACTTCAGTCATTGGGTCCTTGTACATAGCCTGCACTAATTCTACTAAAGTGTCTGGGACTTTAAACCATCTCAGGACTGCCCAAATAAGCTTTTATGGGAGCATATCATATGCCTTCTCTAAGTCTAGGAATGTGCAATTGGACTTTCTTCATATTTGTCTTCTCAAGTATCTGTCTCACTGCAGACATCAGGGCAGTCGTGGTGCACCCTGATCTGAATCCAAGCTGCTCACCTCACATCTTATTTTCTGCTACTCTGCACATTTATCAGTCACCCTCTCCAGAACATTCATGCAGTGTGAAAGGAGTTTGATACCGCTGTACTGCCCACAGTTGAATGTCCCCTTTGTTCTTGTACACTGACACTAATATGCTTATTCTCCAGTCATCTGGGATATGCCTTTCTCTCCATACTGCTATGAGTACACCTGGGAGCCATTTTTTCCCATCTAACCCTACATCTTTATCATATGTAACATCAACTCATCGGAGCCGGTTGCTTTCCCTAACTTCATTTTCCTTGGGGCTGTTCGTTCTTCTTCTAGGGTGGGTTTCTCCCGTTTTTCATTGTAGGCTATATCTGAGGCAGAACAGCTTCTGAGAGTCTTTCTTTATTCCAAAGCTCCTGAACGTACTCCTTCCATCTGCTTTTGAATTCCTGTGGACTGGTGAGCAGGTTGTTGCTGTCAGCCCGTATGAAAGGTGTCTGTCTTTGCCTTGCAACTTGATAGTTTATTTTTCTCATCTACTGAGTCATGTTCAGAAGCTGGTAGAGTGCCTTTAATGGCCTTGTTTTTTTGCTGTTGCAACCATGTTCACAGCCTGTTTATTAGCCAATCAGTATTCCTTATTAGCCTGTTTCGTGTTTTCTGTTGCCCACCTTTTCCTGCACTCCTTTCTTTTTTTTTTTTTTTGATGATTTCCTGGACTTCTGCATTCCACCACCATCTTTTCTTGTACATCTTATATCCATACCTGGCTTGGCCACATACCTGTTCTATAGTCCTCACACCTAGTGAGGTGCTGACCTTCTTTTTCATCTCCACCTATTTCCTGCTCTTTTTGAGGTGCTAGAGCCCTGAGTAATTCCTTTAATACTTGTGCTTTCTCTCCAGTCAACTTCCAGGTCTTCAGCCTAGTTTCTGTTGACCTAGCCTTCTCTGACCACTGCTTGCAGCTGATTGTGGCAACCAGTGGTTTATACTGTGGGCCGACTGTTTCACTGGGGATGACTTTGTAATTGCTGATTCTACCCCATTGCCCTTTTCCTTACTGGGAGCAAGTCTGGCATAGTTGCATGTTGAGCACTATTTTGTGTCATACTGTGACTGGGTCTCTTTCTGAACCATTTGTTGCCCACTATCAAGCCATTTGCCAATTTGCCAGACAGAAGTTTAGAACAGCCTGTCCTTTATTCCTGTTGCCCCACCCATATGGAACCAGGCAGTCCTTGTATCATCCTCTGTCTGTCCTGATGTGTGTTCAGGTCAGATTGTGAATTATCAAACTAGCTTGGGATATATGCTGGGCTTATTAAGACCCTATAACAGTTTAATATTTTGGCGCAACTAGAAGTTTTGGTACATATGCTGTGTGCATTTTTTGATACATGAGTATATCTAATTATTCAGGTATATTTTCACTTGTGACAGTGTTCGGTCCTATAGGCCTGTGTTTTTGGGAGGTGCTCACAATATATTTGTTATATTGGGGTGCACCAGGTTGTGAATGAGTAAACTAGCCTAAGATATATACTGGGCCTACTAAGATTTTATAACAGTCTAATATTTGGGCACAATTATATGCAGGCATTTTTGATTAGAGGACAATAATAACGGATGGCCTGCAGGACTGGGATTTTGGGATTTTGGGAATGAGACATTGAGCAGGGAAATAACTACTCTCATCTTCTTCTAGGTGGGGGTACTATTAGTACCTTGATCCCTATGTTAAGGAATCAGATATAACCAGTTACTTTATGGAAGGTTCTGAACTCTAATGACTTTTCATATAATTGTTGTTTTTTGGTTAAGGGAAAGATTATATACTAACTATTATATCTTGGAACTGCATATGATAATACATCATTTTGGATTACAAACAAGTATACCTAATGGTATTATAGTTTTGTGGTATATGCTATGTGATTAGGTACATTGGCCTAAAGGTACTAGAGATATATATATAACAGTTTGAGCTATTGTAGTGAATATATAAGCTTCTTCACCCTATGCTGCTATCAGTAAACAGCTTGTGAATGGAACCTATATTTTTCTTATTATGACTACCTAATTGAATGAAGATATCATTCTTGTCCCTGAACATCTGATCACTAGCAGGATTAGAAGGGTTTTGACATATTATAATAGTCTAATCCCTAATTGTTTGACACTACAACATTTGTGTTGGCAATCTAAGATACAAATGTAAATATCAGTAATACTACTATAATAATTCATACAGTAGTCCTAATTGTTAGCAAGTACCAATCGCCAGTTTTTGTCTTTGTTTTTGGAAATGACCCACTGCTCGGTCCCCTGACCACTATTAAAAATTGAACTTTGACATATTTAGTCTTGTTGTGTGTGTCCGCTGGTTATATATTTGGTACAGATAGTATAATAAACTCTAATAAGAGCACCCAGTGATTGTGGAAAGGATACAATTGTAATATTAGCAGCTTGTTATTTGAGAAAACTTACACCAGTAGATGTTCTCATAAATCTCTCTAAAAGTATTAGATTCGTTTGCTGTATTTGGTTTATTCTAATTGCTGGTCATCTGTTATACACATCTGTACAAAACCTCTAGGGATTTGGGAGTATGGGACCACAGCAAATATAATGGTTGGATGTCTCCTTATTTCAGTAACACCTATAGCAAGGTGTCTTAGTATTTGATTCTTATGCTGGATAATGGTGATAACTTGTATTTGACAGGTTGGCTTATTGGGGCTGATTCTGTTGACGTACTGGACTCTGACTTTAGTTTTTAATACCAGAATCAATCAACTCAGGTTGGTTTGCTTTATCCTATATACAAGCTAATAGGGTCATACCAATATTGCTACATTTTTTCATTTTTTTAATTTATGCTTAAACCCCCCTTTTTTAGGGACTTTATGGTAGTGATATCTCTTCTTGATTTCCTTTTGTGCTTTCTGCCACCCCTGTGATTTCCTATTAGGGATGGGTGTTTGATTGTCCACTCTGTTTTGATGTTACTGGGTTTCTCAATCATTATATTATATTCTTGACTCCAAAATTATATTCTTTTGCGATTTGGTGCTCCACCAGTTTCTACTAGTAGTATACCTTAACATTGCTCACAACATGGATCTAAATACCATCCTTTCTGGATTATGTGCTGATCGGCAAGATATAGCAGTATTTGGCATTGATCAATTGCCAAGCAATGATCCAGTCAGTTCGGGTCAGACATCTGTGGTTGATTGTGATATGTTCTTCCACTCAATCACAAAAGCATTTAAGACCCTTAGATCAAACATTTGGCATCTCAAGTTATTTAAAGCATATTCGGCCCAAAATATGGCTCCCAGAGGCTTCTAAATACGAACTCAACCTCTAGTTGGGAAGCCAGATGATAAACTTAATCATGATTGGCAAGAGGCACTTCAGACAGGATCCATGACATTTGTGAACATACTGTTACAATATTATGAGAGGACAGTGGATTCTAACATACTTGAAATTAAAAATATATGTTCAGAAGCTCAAAAGTTTGAATCCTCTACGAAATATCAGGATAACATTAAAAAACTGTCCTCGGAACTGATGGAGCATGAAAAAACTTTAAAAGCATAAAATCAAGAAGTTCCATCGTGATTTTTCTGACTATCAACGGGGTAAACCCTTTGATTTTAGCAGATCGGTCAGATTTGCGGATAATAATCAGGCTAAAACAGGGCCCAGTCGCACCAAAAAGAGACCACGATCAATTCTTAAAAACAAGGGGGATAGCTCATATAGTACATCTGGTGATGAATCCTCCTCACGGATTTTGAGGGTCCAGGTGAGAGAACCTCACCTAATAGGAAGAGAACTAACAGAAGTTCCCCTTTAGAAGGGGCAAGGGACACCGGGGGGGCAGAAAGCACAGAAAGAGTGGTCACTCCGGTCTCCCTTCAAGGTCTTTTGGACAACTTCCTGAAATAGGAGACCCTTCCAAAACCACTCAGAATGTGTTGAATTTATCCAAGACTATATTAACGGATGAGCAGGTTGCACTGTTGAATAAAGGTTTGAACTTTATTCCTTCTTTTTTCAGTCAGGAATACCACATAGTACAGGATTTACATGACTTTTGTAGGATATTAAATCTTAGGCTCTTCTTTGAGGATAATAGGTCAGAACCGTCTGAGGACTTCCGTTTTGGTAGGTCCTCTTTCCAACCCCCTATGAGTAAACATGTATCCATTTTCATGGATTCCATCTTGAGGGATATTCACTTTGAAAACATGGGACATATCATGCTGGCTAGCAATTTATTGGATGATGACAGGACAGCCTTGAATACCTTGTGTGACAATAAAGATATAGTCATTGTCCCTGCTGATAAGGGAGGTGCAGTTGTGGTTTGGAACACTGCGGATTACATTCATGAAGGGTTAACTCAATTGTCAGACGCAAAGTGCTATATGCACATGTCTATAGATCCCACACCAGTATTTAAGGATGAGATTGACGCCTTTTTGCAATTGGCCTTTGAGGAAGGCATCATAAATAAGAAAAGCTTGGACTCACTTAAAGTGTCGGAACCGTCCAAACAGATACTATATCTTTTACCGAAAATCCACAAGTCCTTGGAAAAACCACCGGGTAGACCCATAGTATCGGGAATAGGCTCTCTGACTGAACCCCTATCAGCTTTTCTCACCAAATATCTTAAACCTTTGTTGGGACATATCAGATCTAGATTGCAGGACACTACACAATTTCTACAGTTAATTAGGGAAACCCAATTGGAACCTGAGTGGTACTTATGTACCTTGGATGTAAAATCATTATATACAAGCATACCCCATTAGGGGCTGGTCTCCAATCTTTACAATACTGGTTGGAAAGGGTAAACCTATATTCACCGGGATTCAATACCCTGTTGATATGTATGTCCGAGCATGTGTTGAATAAGAATGTTCTGTACTTCCAGGGCCAATGTTATTGGCAGCTTCAAGGAACAGCTATGGGGGCATCATTTGCCCCTATATATGCTGACCTGTTCATGGCTTATGTTGAGGAATCTATGATCTATGATACATCACACAACATCTTTCAGGTTGAAATGGATATTTGGAGACGTTATCTGGACGACTGCTGGTTGGTGTGGCGGGCTGATGTAGGATACTATGGAATTTGTTGAATATCTCAATGATAATGTCTGGGGACTTGAATTTTCTGTGACTTTTGATAAAAAGTCCATCAATTTTTTGGATGTCACAGTGTACAGGAACCCAGACAGTACTTTGTCTACGAGGGTTTTCCGCAAGTACCCGCAATATAACACCCTGTTACATGCATCGAGTTTACATCCCCGCCACACAATCAGGAGTATTCCAATATCCCAGTTTATACGTATCAAACGTCTCAGTTCCAACATGGAGGAATATCAACTGGCTAGTAGGGATCTCAGTCAGAGGTTTATTAACAGGGGATATGATGGATTTGATATTTTGTCGGCTCAGAGTAGAGCTAATCGTCTTGCGAGGGACGACTTACTACAATATAAGAATAAAAACAAAAATCCATCTTCTTCTAACACAAGTGTTAGGTTTATCACCACTTATAGCAGAAATATCAATATGATTAGAAACATCATAAATAAACATTGGAACATTTTATTGGCCAATGATAAGCTGAAAGTTTTTTGGGACCCGTTGTCTTTTCTCATATAAACGTGGTAAGACCCTAGGTTCCTACTTTTCACACTTTAAACATATGGCAAGTGGGGGGACTACTCACAAACAACTGACACTTCATGGTGATGAACTCATTGGATCGTTCCCCTGTGGCCATTGTGGTTCCTGTCAATATATGCTGAAATCCAAGGCATTTACCAGTCGTAATACTAGTAAAGTTTTTGATATTAAGATCTTTGGAAACTGCAGTAGCGACTGGGTGGTGTACCTGGCTTCTTGCTACTGTGGGGGATTCTATGTTGGACAAACTTCCAGAGCCTTAAGATTTAGAATGAACGAACATCGCAGTGATATCAAAAACCACAAGGAGACCAGTGCCCTATATCAACACACATTAAAACACTCCCAAGCGAGATTCACTTTTATGGTCATTGACCGCATTTCTGGGGACAGAACAAACAAACAAGGTTGGCATGGGCTATTGGATCGAAAGGAGAAACACTGGATTATTACACTGGGGGCTTTATTTCACCCGGGACTAAATGATCACTTGTAGGGAATATATTGAGTTAGTATTAGTACCTTCAACTATAGGACACCAAGTGGGGAATTTTCATTGGTCTCCCATTTACATTTGTTTAAGATTATGAATGTTAAAACATCCTGGCTCAATATTGAACAGGGTGTCAAGATTTCAAAAAATTTAAGTTGGAATCAGATATATTGTTAGTTTTTTCCTTATTTTTTTATTTATTTATTTATTTTTTTTTTTTATGGTTTGTAAATGGTGTCATTTATATAGGTGTACTAGAGACATAACAGCCCCCATTACCTTTTCAAGAAATGTGCAAGCCTTTATGTTCAGGCTGTAGATTTTAGTATTGTTGATCCTTTCTTATTGTATCCCATGTCCATTACAAGTTATATTCAATAACTGACCTATATTGATATATATATGTGGATAGATACATCGTAGCTGCCAAATATATGCTCCTTAAGATACAGCATGCAGAAATTTTTCCAATATCTATAATAGTTATCCCATGTCCATTACAAGTTATATTTAATAACTGACCTATATTGATATATATATGTGGATAGATACACCGTAGCTGTCAAATATATGCTCCTTAGGATACAGCATGCAGAATATTTTTCCAATATCTATAATAGTCATTTAATAGCCATTGGTTTGTCCATTCCAAACTGATATAAGCACGTGGGTGTTTCATTCAACATGGGAAGATTAATTAGATCTTAAGCATGAATACATTCCAGATTGAGAAGTTAGAACATAATAATAATTAATCGTATTATTTAATATTGATTTTTTGCATTTATTGGGTGGCCCTTTATCTTGTCTTGGACAGATACATAATAGGTGTCATGTTTATGGTGGACAAGTGTGAAAGCCATCATGTTCAGGCTGCTATTTTCATTACTGTTGACCTAATTTTTGTTCTATGCTTATTATTTGCCTTGCCCACTACCAATCTCTATATATATATATACATTTTCATGCATACCAAATTTATTTGGTCCAACATATGCTCCTCTATGACATAGTATGTCTGAGTCCTTTGAACGTCAGTATCTGATATTTTTTATCTATGGTTTCTCTAACCAAGAACTGTTGAATAGCCTGTGATAGAGGCTCTTCCAGTATGGCATAATAAAAACCAATTTTAAGTATGAATATATTGTCATTGAATTTGTTAGAATATACTAATAATTTGTTTTGTTTCATGTAAGTAACTTGCTGGTTACTTTTTCATGTTATGGATGGACCTCACCCGAGTATATATACCAATTTTTATTGTATATCTATATGATTTACTTTAAGTGCCCCAAACATGTATTACAAATAATCTTCATACTTATCAGTATTCATGGGCTCAACCTTTTGATTGGCTCTTGATATGTATTTAAAGGATGATTCAAATGAACTTGATTATACTGTTTTACACTGAAGAAGGCTGTTGGCCGAAACTAGTTTGTTTCATTTATCAGTATTTAATAAATATATTGAACTCTGTGCTGCCTTGCTGGTCTATTTGGAGCTTTCTACTTGGTTTGGACCGTGCATCCTCTCGGGCATAGGACTTGGTACATTCTGTGTGTTCAGGTCACCCATTATCAACATTAATTCATGTTCTACTGCTTTATTTGGTAGGTCCTGCAACTGCTGTCTGAAATGCAATGTTTTTGTCAATATCAAAACCCTGCTGTAGGGCAAAGGCTGAGATTATGAATAGTGACATATCAGTACACTGGAGTATGACTGTTATGAGTCTGTCGCTAATTCTGATGATCTCCCTTACTGTCTTCTGAAGCCTGTCCCCCACCACAATTCTTTCACCATTTCTAGTTTGTCCTGTATTGTAGCAGGCTCTGGACTCCAAGCCAAGAGACTTTACTTGGAAGTGGGTGACGTGATGGAGTGTAGTAAAGTGCTGTCTGTGAACCTGTATTGAATAGCAATCCTTAGTTGGTGTTTGGCAGGTTGATTGGGTTTGCGTCCAGCTTTTACTCAACAGAGCTAGTCTAGGTAACCCAAGCTGGGCAAATGGACACCAGACAGCCACTAGCTTATTGGCCTAGAGCTGCTGGGTTTTATGGCAGGCTCACACTGGTAAATATGGGCACATGCACCCCTCCCACTGTTAACATGGTAGCTCCTGCATAGGACCTGGAATAGATCAGAGGTGGCCATGTCCTCAACCCACTTATCACTGGCAAATACCTATGCCCATTTGGCAGTAGATGCCCAAAGTAGATGGTCTGTACAACTCTTCTCCCAGAGAGGACCATTTCACTCAGCCATCTAACTGGAAACCTACTGCAGCACAGCTCAGAGCACAAAGGTTAATCCTGTTTTATTAAATAAATCCACATTTATTTGTTTAACAAAGGGTAAAATTCTGATCCTCGCAGATAGTACTCAGGTTCAGCCCAGGTGAGTACAGACAAAATGCACCTGACAGATCTGTGTATATGTTCTTGCGTGTGGTTTGTGACTTGAAAAAAATCTGTAGACATATGGCTAAGTACACAAACTAGTAAAAAAAAAAATACACTACAGAATACAAGGCCAAGGTTAAGCACTTTTCTTCTTTATTCAAGATTTCTTTAAAACAATTTCAATGAGAAACATTGCCACTTAAATGATGAAAATAAATCGGATATACATATCTATCAATCCTAAATTAATTAATAGGTTTAGGCTTCAGTAAATATTTAATAAGTGTTTCATTGCTGTGCAGAGTTAAGTACCACAAGGATAAACTTGCAACTCGAGAATGTTTGTATAATGCAGGTATACTGGACGTGGTTTTAATATCACAAGTATGTATACAGAAAGTTTCCTTTTGGTCTTCCAAGATAAAATGCATCTCAGGAAACACACCCTTCTAAATATACTACTTTCTCAGCGTAACAATTACAATATTTGCACCAAGAAATGTATTAATTGGTGGTGGAAATTAAAATAATTTTGCTTGTATTAATAAGCCAGCATGCCAACTTCCTTGTTTGTGGCATAACTTGGCAGAATAATACTTTTTAATATATCCTTCCAGTTATTTTCCTTTGTCATCTGCCAAACTGTTAAGTCTTCTGCAAAACTGTTAAAAAATGTTTTTGAAGTATTTAACACAGTGTAGGCCTCTGACATTTCACATGCTTTGGGGAGAAGATGGGGGACACTGATGTTTCCAAGTACTTTTACAAAGCTCAGTTGCTTTCGATATGGCTACCAAAAGGCATCAGTGGGATCTGATTGCCCTCCCTAGACAGCATGTAACATCAAATATTCGAGCTTCACTTTACGGTATTTGTGGGAATTTTAAAAGTAAAAATGTTGTTGAAAACATAATCACAAGGATTTTATTTTTTGTAATGTTAGTAATTGTGACCACAGAGACACTAAAATGTACTGGGGATACTATAGAACACTTAGAACTTCGTGCCACTGGAAGTTCCTGCTGAAACACTCTTTAATATGGGTGGAAAAGCTCTACCTCTTAGTGGTCATTTCATTAAAATACTTGATATAAAAGGCTTTTTGTAACCTGTGTTTTCAAATATTCCTTCCAGTCACTGATTTTTATTGTTTAAAGTTTGTTTCCTCACTTGTTAAACTGGAAATCCTGATAGCTATACTCTGCTTAACACATTTTCACTTTTCAATGTCCCTGTGTAAATACATCCAGTTTTTATAAGTATTTTATATATGTTCTGGCAGAATGTTAGATCGCATCCCTCACTCTCTCTCTATTTTTCTCTTGGCTTTAATGCTTTTTTGTCTCTCGACCATTTATTATAGTTCTCAGGAAAGTTCTTTCAGGGTTTCTTTCCCAAGGTGCTTAGTCTGTTGTCTCTTCCGTACCGGGCATCCCGTCTCTGTTGTCGTCTGCACACTCTCGCTTCCTGCAGAATGCTTCTTTCTGCCTCTCTTTCAGCTTTTGTTTGAATTATTTTTATTCCCAGTGCACTGGTCACCAGTCTTTTGGCTACAGCTGGCATGGTTATTGGGCGATCTCTTGCAGGATGCAGAAAGCCAACGCAGCTCTTGGCTTTAGCCTTTGTGGCTGCAGATGCTTGAGAGAGTGGTTGGACTTTAAGCAGGGGGTGAGTAGTACAGAGTGCAACCCGGGCTGCAAAAGGGCTAGCAAATACACCCAAAGCATGTGTGTCATCTACTCTCTTGATGTCAAATCCTTTATTACGAAAAGTGGAGAATATCTGGAGCAGGTCTTCTATTTTAAATGTAGCAGGAAAGCTGAAGATTTCAATGACACGAGAAAGTTCGCTTTCATCCCAGTCAGATTCTTTGGGCTGATGGTTATTGGATCGATATGTCTGTGTCCTGGTGGTCTTGTACTTTGTCAGGTCCTGAAGTTGTTGGGGAAATAAGCTGTCTCCAGCCTCTGAGAACAAAGAATTACTGGGGTCATTTCCTGCAGCTGTGTTCCTGTCCACTTTCCCATCTCGATCTTGACTCCTGTCCTGTTTATCAGCCGGCATCAGTGTAGCTAGTTGTCCGACTACATTCCTCCTGTCTCTCTTGGCTACATTTCTAGAGTCATACTTTGAATGAGTTTTGCACTCCCATCTGCTTCGCTGTTCGTGGGCTGCATTTTGTGGTACGAGTTCACAGGATGGATTTCTCCACTGCTTATTGTTCCTATTGATGCCTTCAAACAGAACCTCCTTATTCTGTTGGCTGCAAGTATTTCTGTTTCTCGCTTTCTGAAATTGTGAGTTCTTCCTCCATTCTTTTTCTGCCTCATTCATTCTATACTTTGGCATAGTTTCTATTTTTTGCCTTGAAAGCTGGGTTACATCACTGGGCCGGCTTTTCTTTTGTTTGTTTAAGTTCTTCAGTGGTGGATCCCAGTTTAACCTGTCATTGTGACTCACTAATTTATTGGAAGTGCCAATGAATGAATCAGGAGGTGAAGTTAATGACTGAGTCAAGTTGTAACCATGCATAGTCTCTTCCTTTTGTTGCTGGAAGACTGCAGTTTGATCTGATTTTATTACATATAAAGGACTGTCACGTGGTGGTGGTGGTTGAGATCTGGGCTTAAAACCACTCACTGACTCTTCTTTTTGCTTGTGAAAAGTTCCATTTTGTTTTGCTTTGGGCGAATGTAAAGGCCTTATTTGTTGGTTTCTTTTCAGTTGAGATCTGGACCTATTTTGCTCTTGCTGAACTAGAAACTCCTCGTTTTTGTGTGTCAGAGTATTTGACTGGCCTTGTTCTTGAAACTGGAAGTACTTCTTTCTTTCTTTCTCTATTTTTCTGTCTTTTGGGTTGCTGCCCCTCTTCACGCTTAAAGACTCCTTGATATTGGGGGTCTTGCTTTTCTTTCCCTTGTTCATGGTGTTCTGGGGTGGCATAAAGACAGTTTCTCCTGTTATTGTGATGCACCTGTTTTTTGGAGACATCACTAACAGATGTAGGCACTGAAGTTACTAATTGCTGATTCGAGCAGTAATCTATTACAAACTCCTTGTTTTGTTGCTGGAAATCCAAATTTTCTTTTGTTTCGGTTGCATATGAAAGCTTGTTTGGTATTTTTGGTGTAGATCTTGAGATTTCTATATATTGCTTTATTGTGTTTTATGTTATATAACTGAAAACAAATTCTTGTACAGCCTTTTCAAACTTGGTGCGTGTTCCTCCTTTAACACAAGATTTTCATAAACTGCCCCACTTGTCTGGCATTTGTTCTAGAATACAACAGGATTGTGACATCATATGTTCTAAAACTAGCATTCTGTTGAATAAAGTGATGCATGTCGGGGGGGGGGGGGTTGAGAGGAAGATGTGTGATGTAATACATTCTGTAATAGGAGCTGTTGACATTATGCTTTGTAATACAGCAGAACTCTAATTCTTCCAGATTACTTTTTCTTGCATTTCAGAAGTTCTGAAATTACTGCAATAATGAAATACCATGTTGCTCAAGACAAACTGAAATGAGCTAATCTGATTTGCTATGTTTAAACTACTCTGAAAAAAAATGTTTGAAAGACTGGTTTAACTTTTTGGTCTCCCCACTAAAATGCATAAACTGTGCACAAAGGGTTCCTACTTTTGTACACACAGGGTGTGTCCCAACGAGTTACTTTTCACATATGTACAATTAATAGTTTTAGTAAAGATACATAAAAGTAATCTTTAACATTTTATAAGAAACTAATGTGAACAATTTTAAAACAAAAGATGAAAGTAAGATACAGCAAGCACGTATTTATTTATTCGCATTTGTTTTCCAGGATAGTCCACTGGGCCCATTTTCAGTGGAGACCCGGGGAGAAAAGCTCCACATATTACATATAATGTATAAGAGATAAGGTTACATAACGACTGTTAACAGTGTCAAATTACTAGTAAGAGGCGTTGTACAAAATACAAAAAATAACAATGATTTACATCCAGGTACAATATATACATGTAGATATACAATTAGAATTGGGCTTTCTTTTCTTTAAATTTCATCTTATAGCTGAGGATGCATAAAACAGAAGGAGAAGAGTTAAATTAAGTGAAGATAAATATTTCAAAATGTTAAAGTTAGAAGAGGTTTCTAATTTCATGTAATGCTGGAAAATTATTTCAGCATGTGCAGAGCCATAGTTTGGAGAGGTAGCCTTGCTGAGACTTCTTGAGAATAGTATGGTTAGAAGTGGTTTTGATTGTGGTGGGTAAGGAATTCTACATCTTGAGTAAAGAGCTTGGCCAGCTGTAAGGTTGGGTAATTCTACCTTTAGAAGACATTTATTTTTTGATCCGAGGTATTTAGCGGGGTTGTAGGGGGACATTAGTGAGGCTAGTGAGGCTAGGGATGGGCAGTCTTCTGGTTTAACTGTGATTTTGTGTGCAGTGGTGAGTTTTAGGTAAGTTAGGAAGTGAGGTCGTTTGAGCCAACTGAGTTTTTGAAGGGCTATACAGTGATGGGAGGTATGTGTAGCATTGTTGGCAAACTTTATTTTAACAAGATTCAAGTTTGTTTTTTTTAGAGAGAGTTAAATGCCTGTGAGCAGGGATACACCATATAGAAGAGATGGTAAAAGAAAGGAGGATGCTAGTTTTTTTTTTGACTGAGTGGTTGAGGTAAGTTGTGTCTGTAAAGCAGACCTAACTTTTGGTGGGTCTTTCTGATGATGATTAGGAGAGATTTTTATCGATAGTAACTCCAAGGAGTTTAGTGTGGGGCAGTACTTTGATGACAGTGCTGTTCTGAGACTGAATAGTAAATTCTGACCGGTTTATGAGGGTGGATTTTTTTAGGGGTGAATGGGAGTTTGATTTTGTTAGCATTTAGGACTAATTATTGTTCATCCATGTTTATGTGGATGGGGAAGGTGATTTGTTAGTTTTTGGAGTTCACTGGTGGAGTAGGCAGGGCAGATGATGATGGAATCATCAGCGTATTGAATAAGTGAGGTTTGGGGCAGGGAAGAGTGGAAGTCATTAACAAATATGCTGAAAAGGAGGGGCCCAAGTATAGAGCATTCGGGAATTTCTGTTGATATCGGGAGATGAGGTGAGAAGTACTGGTCCCATTTTGTTGCTTGTCTATTTGTAAGATAGTTAGAGAACCAATGTGTAAAGTAGGGGGTGAGAGTCCTAGGTTAGATAGCTTAGTGAGTAGTAGGGGATGTGAGATGGTATAGAATGGCTTTGATAGGTGGAATAATAGAGGACACAATTTTCTCTATTTCTCTTGCACGGTTTACAGTGTCCAAGGATGATACAAGCACAGTGGTGGTACTGCGTCCAGGTCTGAAACTGTGTTGGATAGGGGACAAGATTCTTTTGTCTAGGAGGTGTTTTAGGAGTGGACACATTTTTCCAGAATTTTGGATAGAGTGGAAGGGATTGCAATGGGTCAGAAATTGATGAAATCTGTGTTTTGGCTGCCTTTATGTAGTGGGAGAATACAAACTTTTCTCCAGATAGTGGGTACTTGCTGATCTTGGAGAGATCTATTGATTAAGTATGCTAACTCAATAAATATATGGTTTGAGTAGTTTCAAGATAGTTTAGGTAGGGATCAGGGAGAAGATGAAGTCTGGCGTGGAGTTTATATTTGGTGAGTGTGCTGTGATATTTATTTAAGGGAAATTTCCTGTAAGTTTAGCAATGGAATGTATAAAATGTGAGTTGAATATTGTAGCAATTTCTGTGGGGGATTTGTCTGGGTCAGGACAGAGGCTGTTATTGGCTCCAGGGTTGAGATTGTATTCCAGAATTTCTTTGGGTTTTGTTTATGGCATTTTTGATTAGATAGAATTGTTTTTTTGTCTTTTACTACTGCACGC
Organism: Protopterus annectens; assembly: GCF_019279795.1. Lineage (NCBI taxonomy): Eukaryota > Metazoa > Chordata > Ceratodontiformes > Protopteridae > Protopterus > Protopterus annectens. Next base: position 153,129,698 of record NC_056725.1, on the reverse strand, counting down.
TTTGCTTGATTACGAAGTTGTTTGAGTTGTAGGGAGGTATTGGGTGTCTTTGTTTTTCTGCCAAAGCTTCCAACATTTCTCTCTTTTAGACATCAGTTGTTTTGTGGAATGAGAACGCCAGGTAGCACTGTTTTTCATTTTTTTTTTTTTTTGCCGTATAGGGGCTAGATTAAGATATCCAAGAAGGTTGAATTAAAGAATTCAACAGCTTCATCTAGTGGGAGGACTTTGAGAATACTCCAGTTTACTTGTACCAGGGTGTCATTTAGAGTTGTTTGGCCGAAATTGGAGATATTTCTAGTTAGTCTGTACTGGTGTTGGCTGGGGGCTAGGGTGGATTTATGTATTATGTATGCTGAGTGGTTATCACTTATGGTTTGAGGCAGAGTCCCTGCTGAAACTACTTTGTTTGGGTGTGAGAATAGTATCCAGTCTGTGATGAAACCATTGGTTATTTTGTTAGGTCTAGTTACTTCATTGATAAGCTGGGTATAATTGAATAGATTTATATTTATTAAGGGTTGATTTTTTGTGATTTCTGTCCAACTTATGTTGACATCTTGAAGTTTAATTGTCTCACTGGTAAAGGTTTTTGAAGTCCAGGCAAGGACTGGTTATAGGATAGGTATATTATTGCCTGGTGGGATATAGATTCCAATGACGCAGAACCTTTTGCCAGTATTCAGTTATAGGAAAGCTACAACAATTTTGGCAGATGCGAATTGTGGGGTGTGGTTGGTATATGGTACTAATGTGAAATGACTTGGGTAAATTGCAACACCGCCATCTTTTTTGTGGGGTCTGTTGTATCTCAAGCAGGAGTAGCCAAGTGGTAGAAATTCTAAGTTTTTTTATGTATGGTTTAAGCCAGGTTTCTGTGGTTGCTATGCTAAACAAACAAGGTTGTTTGATATTTATTCGTTCATTTATTCTCTAATTATTGGCTTAAAATCCCATGCAGGGTCATGGCAGAGCTAGAGCATATTTCAACACACAGCATAAGCAGAGCAAAGAAGCTCATCTCCACAGGGAGCTAACCCTATGAAAGGATGAATCCATGTATGTGCTTAGTTTCACATAGCATGTATAGCTAGAGGCAGTTCACAAGACTGCCTACATTGAAGGAGAATATTGCACATGGTGGAAACCCTCACATAAGCAATGAGGATGTGCAGATTTTGCACAAAAGGTACCCTAATGGGAAATCAAATTGTAGACCAATGAACTGTGAGGATAGAACACTGATTATGGTCTTGGTGCTCTGTTTTCAGTCTTTCAGTTGCATGTAAAACAAGGTCCGTAGGTAGGTACTAGGCTTTAGGCCCTAGTGCCTATATAAGCCTAGCTAAAAAGATACCCTGGATTTGCCACCCAAGAAAATTATTTTCCTATGCCCCTGTCGAGCAGAGACCCAGAAGTGATCCCTGGGGTGAATTTCCTATTTCCCATCCAGTCATCAAGATTTTTCTTGAAGAGTGCTAATGAGGAGCTTTGTTTGATATAGATAGGTAGTTTGTTCAGCATATGGGAAATCTCTAGGACAGGAATGTATCCCTCCAGCATGTTCTGTTTATTGTGGTGACAAGGTTTAGGTCTCTAGAGTGTGTAGCTTGGAGGGATTGGGATTTCTTAAGTGGAGCATGTCCAACAGCTCTGGGTTTGACATAGTTTTTTATGTTGGGCAGAGATCGCCTCTGGGTAAGCTATGTGCAACGGAGTAAAGCAGGAGTTTTTTGAGACTGTCTGCGTAAGGCGTCTGTTTGAGGCCGGTAAATCCTCTTTGTGAGGTATTTCTGTGGCCTTTCCAGTTGTAGATGTCTTGTGAGGTACATAGCAAAAGGGACATTGTACTCTATAATGGGTCTAATGAGTGACGAGTAGAGGGGGACAGTGACCTCTTTTTTTCCTAGATGAGAAACCTTTTGTGATGGTGTGCCATGTAGAAGGATTTCCTGACTATTGTGGTGATGTGATTATCAAAGGTGAGACTACTATCCACCTGTGTTCCAAGGTCTCATCATACTTTTGGTTTTAAGTATACTACCACCTATGTGATAGTTCATAGGTATAGAGTTTTTACCAAAGGGGATGACAATGCACTTTTTGGCATTAAGCTTGAGGCCATGGCTGTGACACCAGGCATCTGTCTCAGTGAGGCCCTTTTGTAGGATGCCCACATCATTAGGAGTTTCGATTATGGCTCCAAGTTTGCAGTCATCTGTGAACTTCGTTAGCCAAAGACCTTCTGTGTTGGCCTGTACTTCAGAGAAGTAGATACCAAACAGGAGAGGACCCAGGACTGAACCCTGTGGTACTCCACTTGTCACTAGTCTGAAGTCAGATTTGGAGTCTGGTACTTTCACAGTGTGGGTTCTGTCAGTGAGCCAGTTGGCAAACCATCTTGTAACATAGGGATTTATACCAAGTTTAATGAGTTTATTTAGAATTCCAGAGTGGGGGATGGTGTTGAAAGCCTTGGTGAGATCTAGATAGGCTGTGTGAGCCATCTTACCCTTGTCTACGGCTTTGGTGACTGCTTCAAAGAAGACCATCAGGTTTAGGAGACAAGATCTGCCTTTTACAAACCCTAAACTGGGTGGGGTCCAGAGTATGGAGATTACCTATGTCTTTGTTTATAAGTTCCATGATGATACGTTCCATGGCCTTGCAGACCAGGCTCGTCAGGCTAATGGGGCGGTAGTTCCCAGGGTCCGTGGTGGCTCCCCCTTTGTGGAGTGGGATAACCATTGCTGTGCACCATTCAGTGGGCGCAAAACCTGAGCTGAGGCTATGATTGAACATGATACTTAGGTGAGGTGCCAGTTCTGTAGTTAGTGTGGAACGCAGCCTGGGATGTTGTCAGGTCCCATGGATGCTGCATTCTTGGCTTTGGTGAGTGTGGTTTTTACCTGTGCAGCCATGATTACAGGTACTTTGCATTCTTCCGGTATAGAGATGGGCCCTTTAGGGGGTGAGGGGGGTAAAGTTAGCACTGAACCTATCTGCCAGGATGTTGGCAATATCAGTTGGTTCTGTATGTTTTAGTGGAAATTGTGCTATAACTCAGAGCAGATCTGAGTGCTGCCATTGAGATTCTTGACATAGTTATAGAATGCTTTGTGGTTGTCTTTAGAATCAGTAGCGATTTTCTTTTCGTAACTAGCTTTGGAGGATTTTATGAGGGATCTCAGCTTCTTACTGAGGCTGACCAGGGAGTTCCTCCAGTCATGGGATTTTACTCTTTTTTGCAACAGTTTCTTCTGTTGTTGAGTTTTATGGCAGGGGACCACCAGATTGGCTTCCTTTTTTTGGAGGATAGCATCTTGGTTGCACTCGTGTAAGTGCTTATAAAGTGCATTTATGTAGGATTCAACAGTCTTACCTCTATTGTCCATCTGCATGGGTGTCGTGAAGTTTGCTACTTCTGTCTTGAGAAACGTGAAGGTGGCTTTGGAGAAATTTTTTACGGTGGTTTCCCTAATGGGGGGTGGGGGTGGGATTTGGATGTCTAGGGTGATTAGCTTGTGGTCAGATCTGACCAACCAGGAATTGACCTCTGGTGTGGAACACTGTTCACCCATGTTGGTAATGACCAGGTCTAGGATATTGCTGCCCTTTGTGGGGGTGTGGATAAGTTGATCCAAGGCATTGGAATTTATGAATTCCAGAAAACGTTGAGCAATAGAGTTGGTACATGAGTAGTTTTCCCAGTTAATGGTGGGGTAGTTGAAATCGCCCATTATTTGGGTATTGTGTTGTACCCCAATATTTTCCAGTGTATCAAGAAATGAGGAGTGGGAATCCTGGGGCATGGTGGGGGATCTGTAGCAAGCTACAATTTGGATTGCAGTCTTGCCCAGAGTTAGTTGCACTTGGATAATCTCAGCTGCATTATGCTGAGCAACTAGCCTGGAGTTGTGGATATCCTTAATAAATATGGACACGCCTCCACCTTTAGTGTTTCAGTCCAGGTTAGGTGGCCAAAAGGTGTGGTATGAATTATAGCCTGGTAATGCAGGGGTGCTCTCTGGAGCCTTGAACCAGGTCTCTGTCACTGCACAGATGTCAATGTTCTCCATTTTAAGGAGTGCCTTGAGTGAATGCATTTTGAGGTTTAGACTTCTACCATTAAGTAGCATTATCCTCAGATTTTGCTTGCTTGTACCTGTTACGGTGGTGAATTTGTCATTTGAACCTTGCCTAAAAAAGGCACTACAGTGGTGGCAAGAGCCTTAGCCAGTATCCGGAATCCCAAGGGTGACGGGTGCAGGCCATCTCTGGCAAAGTATCATGGTCTGTCGATCATGTCATCCCAGGCAGACAGATATTGGATTCCCTTAGAATGACACCAGAAGCTTAGCCAATTGTTGAAGTCGATCATTTTGTCCTTGTACTGTGGTATCATTTTGGGTGATGGCAGGATGTTACTCAGGGCTAGGGTCATACCTGTCTGGGCTACAAGATTGAAGAGCTCCTCCATGTCTCTCTTCATGTAGTCCAGGAAGGTAGTCTCAGGTCATTCACACCAACATGGACAATGACAGAGTCATATTTGTACTTGTTGTGACCTGAGTGCGTGCATTATGTGGCGGATCCTGGCACCCGACAGGCAGCTGACAGTAACTTTCTCCTTGTTTAGCCTGGTGAGTGGAACATCAGTGTGCCAAACTATAGAGTCACCTATGACTAGAGTGTTGGGTACGTTGTTATGACTTGTGGGCGTGGTTGAGTGGCACACTGAGTTTGTGGGCTATGTGTCATTTGGGTTGTGTTGGGGGTGGAGGTTGCTTGCATTTCTGCTTTGGAGGTCTCTGTTGCTTGAGCAGATTTTTGAGAGCCTCCGCGAATATAGGTGTGTGTGTTTTGTGTTTCTGTGTGTGTGCTTTGGTGATGTAGGTTTTGAGCGACTATGTGATGAGTGTGGTTGGGTGCAAGTGTTTACCTTCTCCTCTTGACTGTCTAGTCTAGTCTTGGGTGAAGAGAGCTTTGCTTCCAGTTTGGCTATATAAGTGCATCTCTCACAGGTTGTAGTGTTGGGTGGTAGGATGAGAGGGTTGTTTGTGTACATGTGGCAATTGCTGCATTGCCCCAAGATGCCCAGATTCATCAGGTTTTGTTAATAGATGTATTCTGTTTTTATAGTTAATAGATGTATTCTGTTTTTTGTAGTAGAAGGATAAAATTAGATTTCCTATACTTTGTAATTTCTACCCCCTTGCCCCACGACAGATTCATTATGTTTGCACCCTAGCTGACAACTGAATTGGAGAACCAAACTTTGATGCAGAAGCATTCCTGTGTTGTTGTGATTCCCTATTCAGAGATTATTTCTATGTAAAATAATTTTTTTAACAAGCATATCCTGTATTTTCAGTAAATGGGTAAAAACATTGTGAACTTTGCTATATTTTGTACTTCTTGTTTCTGACCAGCTATGTTATGTTTTTCAGTGACTGAAAGCCTAATAAAACTTTGCACTACCACCCACCTTCAAAAAAGAAAAAGGGAACTGCGTGGTATACCCTAATCTTTCTCATGGTTAACCATAAAAATTTTATTGAACTCTTGAGCCTTGCGTATTCTACATTTATCTTCGCATTCATCGTTTTGTTGTTTCCAGATATTTTATCACCACTCTAGCCATGTCATCAAATTGTTTACTGCCAATATGCCCATGTCAGTTTCTGGTCCTAGTTCACACTAACCACAGCAGGCGTATTTTATTCCTGAAAGTAATCAAAGTCAGTGCACAGAAGTATGATTAAAACATTTCACTTAAGCCTGAATGCTACTTTCCATAGTGTATTGTACATCTCTCAATGAAAATGCAAAAAACAAAAAAAACATTCCCTTCACTGAAAACATTAAAATATATAAACTATGTAACATTTAGAAATAAGGAATGCCATTCTATCCTGATTTTCTGGTGGTGTGTGGTGTAGAGTGGTTGGTATCACTTCTTTCACAATATACTTAATTTTGTGTATTCCATATCCACATATTTCCTTGACTGCTGATTAGGGATTGTTTAGAGGAGGTAAGCCAGTGACTTGCATATCCTTTTTCCTCTTTACAGTGACTGTATATAGTAGCATCACAGCCTTACACATGCTTCTGAGTGTACTCACCTAATACCCCGAGGAGTGTACCCACCTAACACCGTATGCCACCATGTCCTGTCCTTTAACTATAGGTCATAGTCTACATTGCTGCTTGTGCTGGGATGCTGCTGCTTTTCACCTTGTCTACACTAAGAGCTTTGAGAAATGGACCACTGTACAGAATTATTAGTTTGCCACTTGGATGAACATGGTTATGAACTTCTGCTCAGTGTAATAAGGCAAGGGGGGGGGTTCACTCTGGATAGATTCTCCATCCCATGGCAAAGGATATTTCTGTATGCCTTTATTCATTCATTTTGATTCCATACATTATTTTAAAAGTTCTAGGAGGATTGCCCAAAACCAATTCCTCACTGACCTGTGGAGGCCAAGAAGACTATGGTTTCTTGCATTCTGAGCCCCTTTGATACAAGAAAGTCTGCGTTTGCTAGTCAAGGGAGTCTGTCGTGGTGTGCAGGAAGACGCTGCTGGATTTTCTTTCAGAAGTGATCTGCTAGCAAGCCTTCTTCCAGCCAACCTTGCTCTGCTAAATGGAAAAGGACTTTCTGTTTGGAGCAGTTATTGCACACAATTAAGGATCTGAACTGTTCATAACATGCACCCGATAATCAAGGGTTTGATTCTGTCGCACTCCATTTGGCTACTTTGCAACTTTGAGAAGTTGTCTTGATGAGACAGTGCTCCCAGGTTGAACTTAAGGTACATGGGGGAACAGTATCTATGCTTCTTAACAAATAAAAATAAAGTTAGAAGATAACTCCTTCATCCAGGTAGATTACTGCCCCGGGTTCATATCCTTCTTTCACCTATCAAGGAAGCTCCCTGATATTAGAATATATGGATTCTTACAATGTCTGATCTGTAGTGGGACCACCACTGATTTGTTCCACTTGCTCTTCCCATCATACCCTTGTACTTGAATGGCACAGCTAGAAAACAGTCTCTCTGTTACTGATAAAGTCTCAAAAAAAAAAGCCTTGAGCAAGGCCTAAGCAGCCAAATATGTTGATTCATCACATTAGCCTGCCAAAGAGAACATCACTGTTTAGCCTCAAAGTAAAATGGCTTGCCATAAGTGGAAGGGTATATACTCCTGGTTTGTCTAATACAGAGACTGTTGCACAAAGACTCCTTCATTTTTCTTCAGCGACCTACAACCTTACATCACAGCCTTCTCTCCACTTCAAAAAACCTGACCCACTGACTACAACTTCAGTAATGGCACCTCAAATCTGGGTATCACTTAAGTACTCCCTCCTTTAGATTTAACCATCAGCTCAAAAAAAAAAAAAAAAGTTGTACACCCAAAAGCTGTTTCTAAATGCTTTTCTCCGCAAAGTAGTAATTCATTTCATAACTGCAGTGTACTTCCTCTGTCCTCCCTATGTGCTTTAACCTCATACCCTAACATGGACATCTTAACATTGTTAACTCCAATCACTAGCCTCTCTATCAGAGAGGAGGTGCTATGCCAGGGCACACAGATGCATGAGTCTCTCCTGTGACTCTGTGCCCCAGTATCTGGAATTAAAATTAACCAAAAAAAAAATTCATTGACTTTCTGTTTTTACCATCCGTCTAGGTCTCCACTGAATGATAAAGCAACAGCCAGTATATAAAATCAGATGTCCCATCCACATCTTCCCACTTGGCTCAAATAGCTTTGTAGAAGATGTAAGCAGCAATGTACAGCCAATGAGTGAATGAGAAGCACGGTCTGCCTGCTGCTGAGAGGGAGTGTGGTAATTCTGTCTTGGCTGCAGCTGTAAATCTGTACATTTACTCAGAGGCATAGAGTGACTGTGTCTGAAGGACTGAAGGGCTGTAGTCACGTATACAGAGACAAGAGTTTGAAATGCAGACCTTGTATGATCTAAGGCTGTTGTGCTAGAAATTCATACCTTTTTGTTAGCAAAGCATTCTTGTTGAAAATTAAACAGTATTAATGAGGGGGCAATGCTAAGCAACTTGCTAGTGTTTGAAGTCAAAATATGTATATATGGGATGAGGGGTACCTTTGTTGTGGACTACACTGCCACATTGTTTGTAATTAAAGGCAAGTTTAATTGCATTTTCCCCCATTTATTTTCAATTTCCTAAATGCAACTTTGAGAAAGATATCCACAATTCTGAAGAGCATCTTTGGCTTTCAAGAAATGAACTCCTTTACCACGTAAGGTTTTGTTTGTAACCAGATCCACTTCAGTTAATTACAAGTTCTGGTGTTTTGCAGCTACATGAGAGTACACTAGTAGGTCACTGAAGCTAAATTTAAGTCTTGTCACAGAAAGGGAGAGATGCAGGCAAATGATTTTAGAGCTTTACATCTGGTCTAGTGATGTCCATTAAATGTCTTTGCCTTAGTAGATTTCAGTTAGTATAAGTAGGTGCAGCTGTATCTTCTACAAATGTTTAAAACTGTAAAATATACATTACTGTGATTTAACTGGGATCCCCCCTCTTTAACTTTGCAATAATATTCTGATACCAGAACAGTAATGTGTAGAGTTAGACTGCCCTTTGCTGTGCTGCACCTGTTATAATGGGAGGCTTTTTATTTACACCATTAAAACATTTAGAGTTTTAAAGTATCAGTAATTTGAACTCCTCCTTTTGGGATGTATGGGCTGCAGTGCAAGATGGTTTGACTTGTAGGTTCATAGGTAAGTACTAGGCTAACTGCCCTTGTGGGCTATTTTAAGCCTAGCCAGTTTCCTTTTAGTGTTCAAAATAACCTATCCTATTTGGCTATAGATTGACCTTACCCAGCCCATTTTCAATAAATGTATATTACACCTAATGACAATAACTAGGATCACACCATAGATAACTTGATGGACCCATGCATGGGATGAAACATTTAAGAGGTACCTTTGTTCATTAGTAGTACAGGGAGCAGTCCTGAGGTAAATTTCCCATTTCCCATCTGTAGACCTAAGTTGTGCTTGAATATGGACAGTGATGAACTTTGTTTTATGTGGATGGGGAGTCTGTTCCATAGCAGCTGTATCCTTTGTGAGATGTACCCTTCCTTCCAAACCATTCTGTTGATGATATAGAAATGGTTTAAAGCCCTATACAGTGTGTTTCTGATGCCATTTCACTTGCTGTTGTGCAGTAAATCCATCAGTAATGGATCAGAGGATGTCTTGCATGGCTGACATAGGTCACCTCTTGGCAGTCTGTAGGATACAGAGTGTAGTGACAGGGTGTTGAGTCTGTCCAGGTATGATATGCTGTTTAGGCCTTGTATCCTTTTAGTAGGGTGTATCTGTGAGTATTCAGTTGTTGCATCTCTCTGGACAGAGACATGCCAGAGGGGGCATTATATTCAATGATTGGCCTAATGAGGGCTGAATAAAGGAGGACAATGACACCCCCTAAATCTAGGAACAGTCCCTTTGTTTCTAAGCTGTGTGATATAGAAGGACTGTCTTACAATAGACGCATGTTGGTCAAAAGTTAGGTCACTGTCCACATAAATTCCCAAATCCCGAACTGGGTCACCTCTTATAACTCTTGGACCAACAACTTGCATGTTACCTTTAGGAGTTATGCAAGGCGATGGCAAGGAAAGCGATTTCCCATTCCTAAACACACCAGTGAAAGCAACTTATTTTACACAAGAATTTATATAGTATGCTATTTCCAAGTATAAGAGACAAACTAAGAGAGGTTAAAGGTCCTTCATTTTTGAAATATTGCATATTTCATGGTTTGTTTGAGAGCTCAGGTTAAGTAACTCGCAATTGAACTAGTATATTTTAGTGACCTAAATCAGTCAGTTCTTGCGTGATATATTTTTATCTCTTTAAATGCATTAATTAATTGTGCACCCTTTTGAGTGCATTGGGAATATGTTTAAATTTAATAGCCATTTCTGTTTCCTATAAACTCTTGAGCTTCTCGTCGTCCAGGGTTTTGATTCCCTTGGCCTTCATTTGCCTATTGAGTGACTCTGGGAAAGCACCTTAACCACACAGTGCTCACACCCTGAGTCCATTTGCCCCATTTAAGAAATAAACAACTAAATGTGTACACAAAATATGAGGTATTTTCAAGTGATATACCAGTGAACACTCACTTGCATGTATAACATGGTTCTACTTCTCTTTTACATCTGGACAAATTATCTGAATTATAAGAAAGAAGTACAAAGCATTAGCTAACTGATAAACAATAACCACAATGGGCAAGGTGGGCAATGTTTAAGCTACCACAATGTCACAGATTTTTCAACTCCTGCTGGGGATCATCAAAAACTGAGGAGAGCTGCACTCAGCACACCTAACTGTCTCTGATTTCCACAGATGTCTCTGATTTTGTCTCAAAATTTTGCTATGTTCCTCTTAAAACTGGTGGTTTTGGGAAAAAGTGGTGGATAAAAATAATTAATGTATGTTAATTCACATTCAATTATTCTGTCAACTTTTTTTCAGGTTAGTTATGCTAATATTTTTATAAGTGTCATTGATTTGGGCTATTTGTCACTGACTACTTCAGGGTTTCTCCCTGAAACAAGAGATGAGGTCTAGAGGTATGGTAATAAGAAGATGCATGGGTGGAGAGGAGTGTAGAAGTAAATATTTCTACTCTCCCCCAATAAAATTGACCTGTGTATGCCTTGCGACCAGAGTTTTTCCTGTATGCTGTTTTACTGCATATTCCAGCAGGTCTTCTTCCCAAATGCATTTCAGTACATGGGAGTTTCACGGGAACAGAAGTTTACTATTTCTTGTGTTAAAACAAAATATTATCACCTTGAAAACACTTATTTAACAAATGGTCAGTGTTTTTCTGTAAAATTTGAAATTAGTTGTAAAGTAAATCCAAATCTCTGATCAGTGCAAAATAGATACAACTTGCTGTTCATGAATTTGAGTAAATTTTTTTTTAACCGAGGTACAAATGCCTGTGCCACTGTCCTACTTTTGTTATATTATTAGCTACTGACTTGATTTGTTACACTGGTAGTATACTAACACTTCCTCCAAGCTGTAATAATTGGTCACTGCATATATTTATTATGTTCTGTGTTATGCGTATTGTCATGATATGTAAATACATTATAAGGTTGTGGCATTCATTGATTCTTCATCGGAAATTATAGGGAAATGGTCTTTTAAGTTTAATAATAGATTGTGGGTGAATTGTTACCATGTGTTCTATACCTTTTTTTTTTGGGGGGGGGGGGTTATTCAGGTGTCCTTCATGCCTCGCCAGCTAGCTATTGTGTCCCAATAAAAAGGAAACCTGGGACTGCACTCCTCTAACAGTGTATCCTGCCCACACCCTACCACTTCTGCACCATCACAGCACCCACTTCCTTTATTATACTTCATTTGTTACTCTACCTGTCTTCCACCATTCACTTTATTGTCCTGTCACTATAGCATATATTAACCTATAAAAACTCTGTAAACAGACTTGTATACACCTTGATATTAGATTCTTACTTTGTAAGATCGTCTACAATGTTGTATTTTTGCATTCTTGTTCTTGTCTTTGTATCCTTCATCTTTACTGTAGGCTACTACCATAGTCTGCAAATGTTAAATAAATTAATAAATAAAACTGGCCCCTATTTCCAGATTTGGCATTCTGTGTAAGGCTGAGTAGGTATATGCGTTTTATATCAATTTAACGCAGTCTGGTGGCTCAGGGGTTAGGGCAGTTTATGTAGTTGGCAAGTGGCATCGTGGAATATCCTGTCAACAGGTATTCATGCTGGTTTGCATGGAGTTTGAGAAAAAATGGTTGGTTAACCAGTGGGCAGGAAAAACCCTGTTTCTGACCTGTCAAGTTGAATTTTGTTTATTTTATAGATATTGCAAGAGCATATTTTTTATTTCAATTTTTTCAGAATTACTAAATTTGTGGACACAAGGTCTACCAGTGTCCAGGTTAGAAGAAGTTGATGGTGTTGAGTCCACCCCACTCCACCCAGTCATTAACTAAGTTTGGAGCTCCAGTTAATGGAATTTATTTGATTGGACATAGAGCATGTTAATAAAACTGCATTTGCAATTTGAGGGATACGACCTTTGCTTATTCTGAATGTTATTCTACAGATCCGATCTCTCCAGATGATCAGAAGCCTAGCAAGGGCAGGGTGAAAGCGGCAACCCCATATGTAAGGTATTAAGGTGTGCAGTTGGGGAAGTGCGTTTTCTACATTCTTTTCTGAATACCAGTAGAGAAAAGCATTTTGGCACTTTGTGTGGTAAGCTATAGAAAGTGGTTTGCTACAAATGTAGCAGATGGCTTGCTACAGTTCAAAAGTAGAAGTCCTTTTTTCTTTGCTGTTCATTTGAAGACCTGGTGGGGGATATGGATTGCAGTACCAGAATGGGGGGGGGGGGCACACCAGGCACTAGATGAGGCTACTGTGGCTCTGAAGAACTCCAGTTAGTGATTTATGTAATATTGTCAAAAAGTGAGAAAAAGGGCAAATTATGAAATGGGTGGACAGGGTTTATTTCTTCTCTTAAGCAATGTAATTTGGTTTTACTTGCACTCTTCTTAGCTGCATAGTACTCTCTCTTTCTGCCGAGTCATATCAGAAATATCCTCAGGAGGTGAAGCTGATGGTGTTTGCCTAAATTCCTGGCAAAGTGCTTTTCTGAGATTGTCTTTGGATATGATAATTGAGGGAGTTTGTAGAAGCATTTTTGATTCGTATAATGCATCTAAATTGCAGTTGCAGCAGTCTGAATGATTCAATTTTTTAAGCATTTATTTTGGGGTAAGAGGGCAATAATTAAGGGGGATAAGAGGATTTTTCTCTGTAGAACAAGGTGGTTTAGGATTCCCTTATAAAATAGGCAAAAGGAATGAAATTTACTAGAAAAAGGTTACCAAACGAGACAAAGTATTGGGAGCAAATACTTGTATACTTAAAGGTGATGGAGTGGAATGAGCCCAAGCAGAAGTTGGGCTACAGATTAAAATCTGCATTCCCTATCAGGGATTGAAAGAGTACCTGCAAAGAGAAAGGGATAGTGGAGTGCTAAGTGGAAGACCAGCTTTGGTAGAGTTTTTAAGTCAAGTCTAGAACAGAAGCTTCTTTTATAAAAGGGATAATTTAATTGGGCCTATAAATACTACATGATAAACATGTATCAGAAAAGGTTAGAAAAGATTGTGAAGAGAGGATTAAAAGGTAATTTACAAAGGAAGAGGTTCCCAAGTATTAACAATGTCCCAAAGGTTTAAGATTCATGCCTGGAGGTATTTGTATAGGTATTATTATACCCATGCAAACTTGAGATAATGTTTCCTCGTGTAGATAGGAAATAATGGAGTTGTGATGGGATCAACATCAGTGGCACTGCAGGTAGTACACTTGTCTTAGGTGCAGGAGGCTATGGGTTCTATTCCCGTACCAGGTAGATGGCTTAATAATACTGCAGTGCAGCATAAGTTGGGTGCTGCATTTTTGAGTGCGCCATCCTTTGGATGACAGTAAACTGAAATTCCATCTGCTTGAATTGGTAACTCAGGTGGATGTAAAAGATCCCACAGCACCTATCAAAAACAGTAGGCATCCTTTATTTATATACAAAAAAAATTCTTTATTTACAACATGTTTACATATTAAATATTTACAAATGCGCAAATACATAGATAAATCTATTTAGACATGTTCATAATTTGCTTTACAATCATAATAAATTTTCATCCCTTTTAGGCCCCCAGTCTTTTTTTCCATAATCAATATTTAATTTTATTAATATTACTGCTACAGTCCATTTTTAACATTAAACATAATTTAATTTATTCTTTCATTCCATACAACCACATTTCAAAGACCTGTATCTGGATTGTTTCTCCATGGGCCTCTGCTGAAAAGTGGCTCATTCCAAGTCGGACTTACCCTGTAAACAAATGATAAATAAATAAATAAATTAAATAAATAAACCACTATGACATAAAATAACATTTTATCTATTCTTGTAGCATATTCTTTCTTTTCTTATAATATCCATACTTAATCATATCCATATTCATTTTATCCACTTCTTTTATAGCTTTGAAAAAATCTCATTTACATAGTTTTATTCACTATTTTACATTTCAGAAACACATGTCCCATAGTTTCTTCTTCTTGACAATATAAACATGTTCTATTGTTTTTTTTAATATGGCATATTTCCTTTTACTGCCAGTTTATTACCAGTCTCCACAAAAAAGCTTGACATTCTATTTTTTGATTACACCATTTGTTTCTAATTTTATAGCTTTAAAATGTAATCTGTTAGACTGTATATGATTTTACACAGTAATGATTTAGCATTTTATTGTACTATACTTTAATATCTTTTTCTATATCATCGATTTTCATTTTCTACAAAAATACTTTTTTCTTAGTAACATTTTATTTCTTCATTTATATACTTTCTGCGTTTTTACCATAAACCAAAATTTAGTAGTAAAATTGTATAGATACAAGTACGATAAAGTGGATAAATGAAAAAAATATGAGAAATTAACACCTTTGACACATTTAATAAAGCAGCATATACCATTGACTTAATTAACAATAAACCTCTTTCTTCTTTATTTACATACAAAACTCCTCTTCTTACTGGGTTTAATCTCAAACTCCATATAAATGGAAACATATCTCTAATAATTCCTTTTGAAATGCTCTTAGCAACATAAATACTCTTGCGAAGTATACTGCTTTTCCTATCAGTACTGAACTTATCAAATGCGTATTTTTTTCTGAATGATAATTTATGTTCTCCAGAAATGACAGGCTGATTTTACTTCTGTTGCTTTTCCCCATTGAAGTCTACTTGCCTCTTTATTCACAAATTTTATACTTAACACAGAAATTTCATTCATCGTAAAATATATACCAACTATCTTTACTGTATCACCCAAACCTTTAATTTTCTCTTTAAAGCCATTCCTATCACCTTTATGCATTCATTTGTGCAACTATTACTACTTTTATCCAATTTTTTTTTGCAATTATTGTAATGTCATCTGCATATGTTAACAGTCCTGGAATTCTTAACCCTTCAGGAGGTATATACACTGCCTCCTTCATTTTGTAATTCATTTCACATACTATCACATTCATAACTTATACAAAGAGTACACAACTCATTGGACATCCCTGGCTTACACCACTCTTCATATGTACCTCTTGGCTTAACTAGACAATTACAAGTATTTTTACTTTATTATTGCTATATGCTGACATAATTTCATTAGTATTCATAAGATTTCATGTCCAATTGACATCCCTTCCCCTTTATACTAATATATATATATATATATATATATATATATATATATATATATATGGTTCCCCTTGACTTGATCGACACGCCAAAACACCGACGCTCAGAAGACCGACTCCAGAAGACCGACGAGACAGATGATTGACAAGGTGAAATCCCGACAGCTGAAACACCGACATGGGCAACTTGTGAGCGCGACTCGGTAAGTGTGTGATAGTGAGGGATTTAGCGTTAGGGAGCAGACAGGTAAGTGTGAGATAGTGAGGGATTTAGGGTTAGGGTGCGGGAAAGGTGAGTGTGCGGTAGTGTCGGACCTAAGGTGCGGGTAAGGTAAGTGTGCAATAGTGACGGAGTTTAGGTTTAAGGGGGGGTTAACTGAGTTAGGGTTAGGGTGCGGGTAGGGTAAGTGTGCGATAGTGACGGACTTTAGGTTTAGTGGCGGGTTAAGTGAGTTAGGTTTAGGTTGCGGGTAGGGTAAGTATGTGATAGTGACGGACTGTAGGTTTAGTGGCGGGTTACGTGAGTTAGGGTTAGGGTGCGGGTAGGGTAAGTGTGCGGTAGTGTCGGACCTTAGGGTTACAGTTAGTGCATGTATAGTTGTGTGTAACGTGTAGTTTACGCTTTGTGTGTCGGTGTTATGGTGTTCGGTTTTGTGCATTTTCGGTCTTTTGGTGTCGGTGTTTTGGGTGTCGGCTTTGTGGCGTGTCGGTGTTGTGATAGAGATCCATATATATATATATATATATATATATATATATATATATATATATATATATATATATATATACGCCGCACACACACACACACACACACACACACACACACACACACTATCTTCCATTATATTTTCCAATTTAGTTTCAAATCTCTTTTGTATTATTTTCTTAAAGATCTTATTATTCAGTGCCGTTGGTCCCCCAGGTTTTTAATTGTCTTCTGTCTTCCATATGAATTTAAGTAGTTCACTATATAAAACCGTAATTTTATCAGTGATTCAAAAATCTTTAATTTTTTTGTCAGTTCCATAATTTTTTATACATTTCATATCCTATTCCATCTAGTCCTGCAGCCAAATGTATATTTACTTATCCTAATACTTTAGCAAATTTAAAGACATTTCCTATTTAGTATATTTTTCTAACTTTTTTACTTTCCATGTTTTTTCACTACCTTCTTTTTTCTTTAACCTTTTCTTGTACATTTGTACTACACTCTTCATAAATTTTCCCGACTTCTTTCTAGGTCTCCTTTTATTTTCTTATTTCTCTCATTACACTACCATCTTCCTTTACTAATCTGCTGAAGTAACTCAGTACTTGTCTTCTTCCTTGTAAAGAAATATATTTGCTTATATAACAATTCTTGTATTTTTTCTTGATTTTGTCATATAATTCTTTCTGTCAAAGTACTTTCTATCATTATGATCTAAGTATTCAAATGCATCATATGTTCTTTTATGTTTTAGTTTCTCAACATTTCTCACATAAAGAACTTACCACATGTTATAGCGTCTAACATTTTTTGTATCATTTCTTTTTCTTAATGTTTGCCTCTTAAATTATAATTTGTCTCCTGTTACTATAATATTCATATTTATCACTACACAGTCTGAAATCTGTGTTCCCTTTCTTTATACTGAAATTGCTATAAGCATATAATGTTATAATTCTTTATATCTTTTCTTTCCATTTTAAATCTACAATGGTTAATCTTCCCATTTGTGCTAAAGTTACCTCTAATATCTTTACTGTGTTTCTGTAGAATACAGCTATTCCAGAACTTCTCAAATTCAAGAGTATCTTTCCTCCCCATAGTTTCCCTGTTTGTAATCTTTCTTCTTATGTTAAAACCTCGTGTCTTCTAATATAATTACATTTACATCACATATTGCTCCAGTCCAGAATCCCTATTCTTCTTATAGTCTTAATGCTATTCATTACAGAGGGCGCTCTGAAAATTTCCTTTTCCTTAGATTCATTATTTAATAGCTAATTACTAGCTAGCTTTCTTAATAGGCCATTTTAAGCCTAGCCAATTTCGTTTTCTTTTACTACCTTCCAATTTGTCGTTATCACTTATTTCAGAACTTTCCTTTATGTCCTGTCTTATTTTTTCTCATATAATTCCTCTATTTCTGCTACTACTGTAATTCTTTTGATTTTTTTAATTTCTCTTAATTTCATTTTTGCAATCCATCCATAAATGTCCAAGCTTGATAAATTTATAATATTTAAATTCACATTTTTTCATCTTGTCCCAATTCCAAAATATAACATTTTATTTTGTCACAGTTACTTATCAAATGTCTTCCTTTTCCACAAAAAAAATCTTTTTGGGTTGCCGAGTAACTTGATACCCCTCCACATTTAGCATGTTTGGTATACGTATCATTTTTTTCTCTTTCTATTTTAACATATTATTTTAGTCTCGTCCATATATCCCTTTTATCATAAGCCTTTGCAATGCAAAGTACTTCTTTACATAATGTTTTCAAATATCCTTTCAAAGTCATTTTTTCCACCTCTGTTCAAAATTGTACATGAATTTTCTTTTTTGTTTCCCTGTTAAATGCTTTTATCTCAAAGATTCCATGGATTACAGACTTTCTTTTTTTCTGTATTCTCTAAGAAACTTTTCCTCTGAAAAAAGTCTCAAATATATTGCCACCCAAAGGAACTATTAAATTGTTCCACACATCACACCTGTCAATTTCTTTGTCTTTACTTTGAATCCTTACCATGTGCTTTCTGTTTTTGATTTTTCTTCTGCCTTCTTTTCTGCTACTTCCTTTTGTCTTCTTTTATTTTCTTTGCATATGTTTTCTTTTTAATCTCACCGCTGTTCATCAGGTTTGTCTCTGCATACTTTTGCATTTTCTCTGTAATGTCCCCTCAGGAAACATCTCCTTCATTTTAAAACTTAAAACAGGCTCCACGAAGTAAAAAAGTCCACTTTATTCACCTCTGTTGTAACACGACATATAAACGATTGAGAAATACATGAATAAAAAAATATACTAAACGCTTTCACCCCTCTGTTTGTAGGGCATCTTCAGAGTACTTCATTTTCTCTGCATTGCTATTTATGTAAGGAAGTCATCCCCAACCCTACTTGACTGGAGGGTTGTAATTGTACATCCATAATTTTCTGACTCATTGCCATCAAACAAATTTTTGAAACATCTCAGAATCTTGCACACATGCTTGTGTCTCGATATTTGCTTTCTCCTCCATTTCTCTTAGCATTCCAATATTTCCATCTCTGTTCATCTGCTTCCCTGTTTCTTCAGGCTGTCTCTGCACCTGGAACAGAAACAGGAATTGCTTCTGCAAAATGAGTCCAATTCGCCGCAACGAGTAGGGGAAATTCCATGATGCCCCGGCCAAATTTCCTGTAGTGGTATCAGTATCACCTTGGATCTCGCCTTAAAAGTGGCCACTAGCCTATTAGGACTAATCCAGTTAACAGTGGTTAACTTTGTCTTTAATTTTTATTTTATTTAATTGGGAACATATTTTGGGGAATGTTACAAGCTGGTGGAAATGCTGGAGGAAGCAAATCCTTGTAACTAAGGAAATGTTTCTTTTGAGCTGTGCTGACAAAATAGCAGTTACTAGAAAACAGAAATTGAAATCTTAACCAAATGCATTTGAAGTACTGAGTATTGTAAAGGAGATCGGAACTGGAGTGGGATCTTAAGAAAAGGGGAGGAAGAAATTACATGGAAATTTAATTTTGTAGGAGCAATAAAAGTAGGTTAATGTACAGGAGGAGGAGGAATTAAGTTTATGGGGAAGGTAGGACTTGAGCAATTTATGTAATGTTGGAGTGAATGTTGTTAAAATGTGCATCTATAATGTATGAAAATAATGAAAATGTTACTAGGATTTGTTTTCTTTTCTAAAATAAATGTGTACCTGTGTCATTTTTTAAACTCTGAAGATTTAATAAAAGTATGATTTTTTTTTATTTTAATTAAGTAAGTAATTAATTATTGTGTTTTGACTGGGAAAATCTGACTGGGCAAGGCCAGTTCAGTTTTCAGCAGAAACCCGGGAAGGAAAGCTCACAAAATTACATTATATGTGCTTTTTTTGTCAGAAACAACACAGTTGTATTCTAGATGAAGCACTTACTGCAAAAGTAGTTTAATTTTTGGTGTCTGTTTTGGAGTTATACCAGAATGTTTTAGTGCTGTAGACAGTAAGGGTGGTATTGCTTCTGTAACAATAGAAATGGTAAATTAAGCCAGAGAAGGATTTTAAAGCCATATTTCTGTGGGATGATGTAACGTGTCTTGACGTTTGCTTTACAGAACTGAGTGAAACCACCAGAAACCCATATTGCCTGTTGGTTAATGGACTCTTTCCAAATCAATTGCATCAGGCTGTGGTAGTACAAGTGACCAAAGAAAGGTTCATGTTTGACCCAGACAGTTTTTGCACAGATAGCCTAATTGGTATTCTTTGTAAATTTATGGAGAGTGCTATAATGGAGCATACTTAAGATGACATGTGGAATTTACTTGTTGTAGATTGGATTGGGTATTGTTCTGCAATGTGGAAATACTGCTTTTTGAA
Source organism: Protopterus annectens (assembly GCF_019279795.1). Lineage (NCBI taxonomy): Eukaryota > Metazoa > Chordata > Ceratodontiformes > Protopteridae > Protopterus > Protopterus annectens. Next base: position 153,109,742 of record NC_056725.1, on the reverse strand, counting down.
TCTTGTAGTAATTTATGAAGCTGTTACTCCAGCTAAATAATGACTGATGGTGCAAGCTTTTTATCTGGATCCTGACCAGACCGTCCGCGGTATTTTCCGTAAAGGGCTTATAGACGCATTAATTGCTGTAAATATCAGTGTATGTATATAATTCAGTGGATAAGGCAGGTGAGTAAAGCAGCAGGATGCAGAAGATCAGAAGAGGAGGGTACCCTTGTATCCCAAAGGGAGTCAACAGTGGTGTCTCAAGGATTTTTTATCTTAAAAGACCATCTCTTCTTAGACAAATATTTTCAGGTAGAAAGTTCACAGTAGTCCATATGTAAGCAGAATTGCAGTCATTTGTAAACTATCTGAATAATTATTGCAATAAAAGATACCAACTTTTTCCAGTATGGTCTATATAGATGTATGTATGCCTGATCTTGTAAAAAATTACCTGACTTTTAATGTTGAGACATCAACAGACTTGGTATAACTAATGCATGCAAAATAAAAGCTCACATAATAAAATGTCAGTTTTAAAGATCTAGGAGCAATAATGCACAGCAGTTTAAACTTCATCCACTAAGTCAGGGTACAAAAGTCAGAAAGGCATTTTCTGTCAGCCTCCGTAGTTATAAATGTCATGGTTTGCCACAGTAGGGAAGCCATTGCCCACTGTATGTCTCGTGCATCTGAAACATTACTGGATGTGATCAGCTCCTTTTCCCATTCACCAGGTCTGCCAGATCTATTTTATCCTTCCCTAGGTTTAGTCCAAATGCTGTCTGGAGCTGGACAGGAGATCAGGGACACTGGTGCAGTATCATACAGCTGCTAGGGAGTGTGACCCTAACCACCACCACCACCACTCTACAGCAGCCTTGTGAGCTCTGTAATGGCTGCCTTCAGGAGGTGTCTGCTCAGTCCCCTGACAAAGCAGTGTAATGCTTGAAGCTTTGACATTACCAGTCTCTTATGCTGCTGTTGTAGTGCACCTAGGCAGCACTCCCCCCTCTCCTCAGGATGGGTGAGCTGGCATTTGCCACCTACTCCCATTCCCACTCATCCTGTCCGTTCAGCACCTGTGCTGTCATTTGAAGAAATCTCATCTGTCAGGGCTTTATGCTTCTGCTTGACTGGGCCAGGTAGACTGATCAGGCTTTGAGCTTAAACTGACCTGGTATGTCAGTGAACAGTGTGCCACCAATATTTCCAAGTGTTTTCAGGTGGAAGGGTGAAGCAAAGCTTTTCATAGACAAATGTGCAGGTAGTTGCAAATGACCTGAATAATTTCAAAATTTAGGTTTGAGTTTGCTTTTGGTACTCAGCACTGACACCCACTTTGAAAGATTTTCCAACATATTAAAATATTTCTAGAAAAATTTTTTCTGGATACTTTTCCTAGTTATTTTTATTTTTTTCTTAGGTTTTGTTCACAAGTGATTTAGGAAATTTAATACTCTAATAAAATGAGACACTGTTTTCGACTATAATTACATTAAGTATAAAGTGATTGTGTGTTCTAACTGATAAAGTGACTTGCATGTTTCTCTTCCATAAATATTAATGGCAGGCAAGTATCTAAGACATATTCACTGGTATTTTCTTGTTTAGGGAACCTACATGGAAATATTTGTTGTATTTGGGAGTAATATACACGTTTATTTTAACTTTATTGCTGTTGATTCCCCAGATGACCATCAACCCTCTCCTGCTTGCCCAGTTAACCTGTTCTTTCATGAATAAGGCAAGACCTTTCACCCCTTTGCTCCTCCTAGGAGTGAGCAGTGGGGGTCAGACTTTGTCCTATTTAAGCAATCTGAGGTTTATACTTATGGGCCATAACTGTTCCCCTTTCCACATGCTTGGTATGTCTCAAGGGTTGATGTGCAAGAGGTGTAAGCAAGGGTATTTTTCCTGCTTGCATTGTAGATGTCTCTCCAAATGCCTCCAGTAATCCCTGATATACGATCAGGGATTTCAGTACATAATGCAACATCTGGGCTGGCATTCTTTCCCTCACAAAGTGGCAAGCAGGCTCCATGTCATCATTCTTCACCAGCACCTGGGTGCATATCAAACCCAGAATAGCTTGGTCATACTCAAGTCTTTATCCCTTTATGCCAAGGAGTTAGATTAAGCATCATGTTTAGTTGGAAATTATAAAATTAAAGACAATCTGATGGGCGGCCCCTTATTGCTGCTAGACCACCTAACAACCATCAACAGCTATTGATATCTACATAAGCTCTTCATTTAAATCACTGTTGCAGTGGTCTTAGCTGCTGGGACTTCAGTTGTAGCATCTCTCTACATTCAGCCAAGCATCTAGACTCAGAACTGTTGCCCATGTTTGTGGCATATGCCCTCCTTCTGGGCCTTCATGATATTCCCAGTATAAATCCAGTATTGACCTACCCCATCTTAGATGTTCATTTTTGCAGTTTAGTGCATGTGCCTTGTAGTAGCATAGAGAATGATCTACTTCATGGTGAGGTTCAGCCTGCTTTTCTGCTCGAGTCAGATAATTGCTCCATTGGGGAACTTTTCTTCCTCCTCTGCCATTGTAGTGTTGCTGAAGTGTTAGTTATATTTTTGTGGGTAATGGGTCATCAGTATCCAATAACGAGTAGATTCCTCTGTGGAAGGCAGATTCCCCATTAGTTTTTCAGCAACTGCTGTGTCTTTGGCCTGTGTCCCTACCACAGCATTCCGAAGTTGGATTTGCCATGGATTTACACCAAAAACTATCTACAGTAGGCAGCATTCCTTAAAACACTGCTTTGATTGGAAGAGGCTCAAAGTCTTCACCTGGTATGTTGTGGCATCTGTTGATCATTCTTATCACCTGATATTTCTGTCAAAAAAAAAAGACAACAAAAAAGAAGGTAGGGAGGAATGAGGGAGTTGTGACTCTGGCATCTGACATCCTTGTTCCATTTCAAGTGCCATTTCCAATGATGCACTTTTGAATTCACCAGAATGTATACCTATTCATCAGTAGGCCTCTGATGCCCATTTGGCGGCCACCATGGCTATGGTCTCTAGTGTGTCCAGTCAGACCAATAAATGGGATTCAACTTGCATCCACTCCCAATTCCAGACCAATGTTTCTGAAGCTTGCTTGGACTTACCTGAGAGGGAAAATTGGATCTCTACTATCTTGTTTGAGAGGATGTTGCTGATCACAAACTGGAATCCATCCTTTCTGTACTGAAGCTTAATCTTCTGTTCTAGAGAAGACATCAAACACAAATAGAATCTGAAGATGAATCAGATCTTGCCACCTCCTTGTTCTTACCAGATGCTTGGCTTCCACACATCAGGTGGCCCTAACCCCTTTCTCTTCTACCTTGGGTTTTCCCAAAACCGCAGATTGCCCTGTTGCAGGGGTTCCTGATGGCCTTAAAGTACCTGCAGCCAGTGAGTCTGCAGTCATCTCTTCTGAAATGGAAAAAAAAAAACATTCTCCTACAAAAGTTGAGAACCCTTTGGAACATGAGGTGAAGAAACTGACCAAAAATTCAGCATTAGAAAATCCAGTCAGTTTTTCACATCCTTTGCTACCAAAATAGAGGAGCGGGCTGTATCCAAACTGATTCCTAATGCAATGTATACACTTCTGTTGCCCCTCCAATAGTAAACATCTGGTAGGTGCAGTCGAGGACCATAATTTAAAAAGTACAGATACCATTACAGCACTCCTTAAGGTCTTTGGCACCTATACTGCTCTGAAAGCAGCCTCTTAGGCATCTGTATATACCATAACAAAACATTACAGGTAGGTTATTGATTCTCAGGCTAGAGTGGGATTTGCTGTGGCCATTTTGCAGGACATGCTCTAACCAGTTCATCTTTTTAAGCTAATCTTTATTTCTTGCCAGAGTTCTGGTAATTGTCCCAGTCATTAAGACTGCATCGGTGCTGTAAATGAAAAATATAGTACAACTGTCTAGGAACTTGCCATAACAGAGGTCTCCTAAGACTACTATTGCAGCAAAATGTCTCTTACACCAACATATTTCCTTTCTTCTTTTGACTAGAGGCATTATAGGCTGAGATTGAGTATCCCAGTTCATATTTTCTCCCTCCCCTTACACCTTGTACAAGGCCTTGGTCTGCTTGGAGTTTTGTAGCTTCTCTCCACCTCATTGGTCAGGTCAGGATGTCTTTCACTTGTTATCATGCGTTCTGCTAGATTTGCTGTGACCTTGTATTGCCTTTACTGTTCAGTCTGAGCACGAACATTCCAAGATGTTGAAGGCAGATGCCGGATTTGTGCTGGGCATAGCCAGCTGCCCAAGGTGGACAGCATTTGCTGGGCTGAGGAGGACCAGTTCTGAGCTGTAGAAATCAGGCTTCTGATGTCTCAGTAGTAATCACTGCTGCAATATTTTTAAATTTCTTTACAATAGTACTTTATACCTTTACATAGACTAATTAGTGTGACATTATAGTTGTCTTAATCCAAGTACTTGAAAGCAGAGTCTGATTAATTCCAAAACAATCTACATGGCACGCAAGTCTGACTCATTGCAGCATATATTTTGTGGCATCTGAGCCAGCCACTGTTCTATCTGTTGGTGACTGTTGAAGTATGTGGTATACAACACAATCACCAGTTGTACTGTTGGTGGCATCTGTGTGCATTATTCCAGTGTGTGCTTTGTGCAGTTTGTTCTATCTGTCTGACCCTCATGCTGTTATATCAAATTCATGTATTGCATTTTTTCTACTGTAATTGGTTACTGTGCCAAACTATAGTTGTGTACTACTCTTCAATTGTAGTGAATGCAGATTATAGTACCTCTTCAGCCCTCACATACTATTATAATTATATTGAATTTGTTTTACACTATTACTTCTGTGACTGTGTCCTGTACCATTCAAAAGCTATGTACTACTCTCAGGTTTGATTGTATTATGTAATATCTTTCCTGCAGATTGAAGTAGTTTTTGCATCTTAACCTCACCTTGTACAGTTCGACAGCACAGTTAGTCTAACTAATGCATCTTCTCTCCCTGCTGACTAAATTTGACAATGTCATTCATGCGTTCTGTAATTCAACCCATTTAGCAATGGGTTATGTGTGATTACTAGGCTAACAACTGTAGGGGGGCCTAATTAAGCCCAGCCATGCTTCTCAAATGTATCTGACAAGTTTTGATACCCTAGGGCTATTTTAAGGGATATAGAAGGTTGGGCGCTGGGCTGGCAACCCGACACTGTAAAACTCCACTGCCAATCATGAGCGGACAGGTGATCCGCTGGGGCGACCCCTAACCGGGAAAAGCCGAAAGAAGAAGAAGGTGCTCAAGCATTTATAGGTTACCTCTGTTTAGACATTTACTGCAGTGTGGCACCAATGTCTGTAATAATTTTCCAATCCACTGGTCCAAGTTACACTTGACTTGGGTTAGGGAAGACCTCTGCTTCACATGTATGAGAAGACTGTTCCAGAAAGGTGGTAGTCTTTGAGATACATACCTATTCCTTCAACATGTATTGTTTATGTTGCAGACTATGTTTAGGACCCTAGATCCGATAATTCTGATGCTCTTTGTTTTGCAGATGTGAAACTGGTCCATTAGAGCAGGATCAGATGATGCTTTTGTAGGCTGGGCCTAGATCTCCTCTCAGCAATCTGTAGGGGACTGAGTACAGGGATAGGGCTTTGAGGTAGTCCATGTAGGGCATGTTTTCAGGCCATGTTTGTGAAGGACCGCTGTGGATGCTTCATTTGCTGCATATGCTTGGTCAGGTACATACCAAAAAGAGCATTGCACTCATTATTTGTCTGATAGGGTGGAGCACAGTGGAACAGTGACACTCGTGGACCTAGATGCCATACCCTTGCTTATAACTTGCATAATATTGAATGCTTTCCTTACTACTGTGGATACACAATGGTCAGATATCTTATTACTGTCTACATGTGTGCCAGAATTGCTGACCAGTGTGTCTGCTGTTAGGGATATATTGTCAATGTGGTATTTTCCAGGGGTGGCCATCTTTCCAAAGGATGTTATGCATTTCTTGGCACTGAGTTGTAGACTGTGGATATGCTAGGCCTTCTTGCAAGGTACTTGTGTCACTGGAGAATTCTGTGACTGCACCTAGTTTGCAATTTTCTGCAGATTTTGGCCTTAACTTCAGAGAAGTAGATGTCAAAATGGAATGTCCTGATCACCGAGCCTGGGTGGCATGGGGTTTTATCCCTTAAAATGAGTTTATTTGCAGTTCCTGCTTGGAATGTTGTCAAATGCTTTGGCCAGGTCGACGTAGGCAGTATACACTGTTTTGCTCTTATCAATTGCTTTGGTGACATTGAAGTCCACCAGGTTGAATAGGCATGATCTGTCCTTGACAAAACCAGACTGGGTTGGATCCAGTGTCTGAAGGATTCCTATGACATTTATCACTTCTTTGATAATTATTTCCATGACTTTGCATATGAGACTAGTTGGACTTGTGGGTCTGTAGTTACCAGTGCTGACAGATGCCCCCCTTGTGCAAACTGATAACAGTTGTCTGAAGGATGTGTTTAAATAGTGGTTCTAGTGGTTCTGATAGGTCTTGTTTCATGCTATCATGGAGGCATCCTGAGAAATGATCAGGGCCCATTGATTCTGTATTCCTGGCCTTGGAAAGTGCTTTGAGGGCCTGTTCCCTAGTGATAGTTAGAGGAGTTATGGTTGAGGATATTTCCAGAGAGGTGTCCGGGGGGGGGGGGTAAAAGGGTAAAATTGAAGCTTAGAATTGCTGTATCTTCTGGCTATGTATAGTTGTCTATGTTTGCAATTAATTCAGCACATTATTTATTGCCTTTGAGGTTGTGGACATAACCAAAGAATGTCTTGTCGTTGTCCTTTGCCTGGTATGCTATTTTTATCTCAAGTTTGGCATTGGTAGACTTGATTAACTCCCTGAGCTGCTTGTTTAGATTGAGCTGTTTTTAACATTTGCTGTGATTTTCTTCTTTTATTATACCACCTGTTAATGTTAGGATTCCACCAATGTGGGTTGTTTTTGAGTTTGTCCTGTGCTGCTTCTGTATGGATACAGCTGCATAGATTTCTCCGGATTTCCATGAACAATTCTGCATAGATAGCTGTGTTCTCACAATTTAGAGGGACTTGAAATTTTGTGAGGGTGTCATTTAATAGTATAACTCCTGAAAGTTCCACGGTTAACTGGGTTTTTAGGTTTTATTTTTACTTTTATTTCAAGGGATATTGCATTATGGTCTGACCTGACCAGTGAGGACATTACTGGGGGGGGGTCACTGTTCTCCCATTTTTATGAAAAGGATGTTAGTGCCCATAGTGGAAATTAGCTGGTCCAGGGTGTTTGTGTTTACGATGTCCAGGAATCTCTGGGCTTGCATATTTGGGGCAGTATGATTCCCACTTTATAGTGGGATAGTCACTCATCCATGAATATGGCTTTGGGTTGAATGGGGAGTAGCTTCTGTACATTTAAGTATGCATTAGTATTTTCCTGGGTCATAGAGAGGTATCTGCAGCTTGCAAGGTTATGACATGGGACTTTGCTTTTTTTAATCTGGACATGGAGAGGTTCAAACCTGTCATACTGTTTTGACTACCTTTGAGGTGTGTTTGTTTTTGATGTAAATTGAATCACCTACACCTTTTTCCCTTTTTGTGCAGCAACTAGTCTAAATGTGAGGAAGGCACTATAGTTCTTCACTGCTGTGGTTTTAAATCATGTTTGAGTAACTGCACACATCTGCATCCTTCAGGGTGAGGAGAGCTTGCAGGGAGTGGAGTATCTTGTTTAGACTGTTGGCATTGAGCAGTAATTCCTTTAGATTTTCTTGGATTGGTTTTGCTATGTTGGAAGGTATATCAGGTTGGCATGCCCAAAAAAAGAACTCTGGAGGTGGACAAAGTTTTAGTCAGTATTCAAAAGCCTAGAGGGAACAGGTAGAGTCCATCCTTGGCAAAGCAGTGTGGTCTATCAACCATATCCTCGCAGGTTGACAAATGTTGTACCTCCTTCGAATGACACAAAAAAGTAAGCCAGTTATTACAATCCATTATCTTCTTTTCATTTTGTGGCATCCTAGGAGAAGGTAGAACGCTGCTCAATGTTACTCATACCAACCTGGGACATGGTCTGAGAACTCCATCATGCCTTCTTTTCCTTTAGTCCAATGAGAGGTACATCTCTAGACATTTACACCTATATGGACAATGACTGAGCCATAATGGTGCTTGTGGTTCAACAACCTGAGTGTTTGCATGATTTGGCGGGTCCTGGCTCCTGACAAACAATTGACTGACTCTCTCCTTACACAACCTGGTGAGTGGAACATTTGTGTGTGTCTCAAAATGGAGTTTTCTACAACCATAATATTGGGTAGTTTGCCTTATGAGCTTAGTTGAGATGCTATGGGATGTGGGTGTACATGCCATGGTGTGCATTGGTTTTGTAGAGTGCTTTTAAGCTTGCTGAGGATACTTATTGTGTGTGCAATGTCTGGGAGTCCTTTGAAGTTTAGGAAGATTACATTTAAGAGCTTCAGCATATGTAGGTCTATGTGTTTGGTCCATATTATATTTGGTGTGTGCGTTTGTTTCTAACAACCTGTTTCCATACTGATTCTAGGCAGTTAAATGGCAATCTAGCTTTTCTCCCTTCTTACCAGTACAAACTGCGGTACCCCAAGGCTCCATCCTTGGACCCCTATTATTTAATATCTTTACTATGGCCAGCACTCTTCCTGTCAACTCTCATCTGTCATACAATATGCTGATGATGCTACTATCCTCTCCTCCTCTGACAATATCACCTACCTTTACACCCTCACCCAAGTGTCTCTGCACTGAGTTGAAAAATGGCCATCTTCCAACAAATTGCTACTTAACCCTGAAAAAACAAAACTTCTCCTATTCCTCCAAAAAAAAAATCTCAAACATCATAAAGCTACCTTTACTGTCTGCTCCCTTAACAACACCATCATCTCTGTTGAACCTCACACCAAATTGCTAGGAGATATCTATGATCAACTATAGTTCTATCTCTATATTCAGCAGTGCATCAAAAAGGCACATCAAAAGTTAGGCCTACTATATAGATTTAAAAGGACTTAGTATTATGTGGAATAGATATAGATTGTCTTTCAATAAAAAAGTGCATTTAATAACCACAGTTTGGATAGGAAAAGTATTGAGTCTATGTTCAGCTATCAAATGGAGCTTCCATTAAACAGCTGAACATCGAATCCTATCGATCGTACGTTTATTCAGTGAATATTCATTTCACTGATGGGGAAGATAATTACTTTTTTTAACAATTTTTTTATCTGTATATAAATGTTTTACTTGCACGTTTTTTCATCTGAAATGCCTGTACTTTTAATATGTTTAGACTACACAAATCTCACTTTTGTAAATCATTACCTAGGACTAGAAATGTTGTGAGTATTTTTAACAAACTGTATATTCTCTGTATTTTTCACTGTTCTACTACTTTGTTTACTTTTGTATAACTATTGTAAAATTGTCTATATCCTGTGGAGCTTTTCTCCCCAGGCATCCACTGAAAACGGGCTCTTCCAGATCCAGTGGACTATCCCGGTCATTAAACTATAATAAACACATAAGTAAATATAGGCACACTGTCTCTAGGCACTCTCTTGCATTAAGTATTCCTACTGCCCACCCTTCTTTATGCTGCCTCTATTCTCACTAATATCCAATCTTCTGTTGAAACTGGAACTCCCCTGTAATAAAACTGCAAGATTTGCCTCTAACCAGCCCTACAGCTCTCACCGCTGCCTAGCCTGGAAAAACCTGCAGTGGCTGGAATTTCATCATCAAATGCTACTACTGCAGCTTCTCATACCTCATTCTGTTTTACGTGAACCCTCCTCATGTCCCTTTCTCTACCCTCATTCAGCCCCATACTTTCAACCGTGCCCTCTGTAGCCCCAACAGCATCCTCTGCAAGTCTATGCACCCCACAAAAACACTGGTAAACTCCTTTACAGTTACTCAGTGGCAAATGCTTGGAATAAATCAACACCAAGTGTTCGACAGATCTGTAACCCCAACTCTTTCAAAACAACACTAAAGGAAACTCTGCTTATGTCATGGACATGCTTATGCTATAACCCAACTTAATCCACCTCCCCTCCTATAATACTATTGCAGCAACCTTTTCTCCTGCCTCTCTTCCTCTGCTTCTAATAATGTCTACTAACAGTCGGTAGTTCCTACAGCTGTAGTCTTGGAAATTGGCTCTTGCCCTGGGCTTATCTCCTGTTTATATATTTGTTACTTTCTGTTTTACAAACTTGTCTATATTTTCTGCATTCTGCTGACTATTGTATGAAACTTTGTACTATATTATGTTTTCAATTTAATGATCATGTTCTAGCATTTTGTTTCAACATACATCTCATACACATTGTAATTATTGTAATTTTAGTTATAACTCTGTCATGTGATTACTTTTGTTACTTTTTGGAGCTTTTCTCCTTTGGCCATCCATCCTTAACCCTTTTTCCCATTTTTGCACATGGGGTCGGAGTGTCAATTCAGCAGTGACTATCCTCTCAAGCCAAGATTTACACCCCAGGTGGCTAGCCCTGACACGGTAATTCATTCGTGCTACTCACTCACACACAGACTTGCACCTATGGGCAATTTAGAGTGTCCAATCCACCTACTGTATTTCTTTGGAATGTGGGAGGAAACCGGAGCACCCGGAGGAAACCCATGTGACTGCAGGGAGGACATGCAGACTCCGCACAGAGGACACCCCAGCCGAGAATAGAACCAGAGAACCTCTTGCTGTGAGCTGACAATGCTAACTGCTGTACCACTGTGGCCACCCTCGGGCATGCACTGAAAAAGGGCTGCTGCCCAGTTGGACTAACCCGGTCAACAAATGTGAAATAAATAGTATTATAAGAGCTTCCATTGTGTAATTCCAGATCACATACTTTATCTGTTTAAGAATCGGATGGTTGTCAGTAAACATAAAACAATTGCTACGTTGCTTCAGGATGCCCATAACCACCAAACTGGCTGCAGGTATAGTAAGAAAGTGCATATCCATTGTTATAGATCCTTATTATGTGGTCTACATGAGGATGATACTCAAGGGATTTACTACCGGGGCTGCTCTGAGTATAGACTATAATCAAGATTATCTAAGTCTAAATGTTGCTCCTTCTCTCACCAGAAACAAAGGATCACTAGTCCCAAGCTGCTTCCTGAGAAGCCGTAAAACCCAGATGTTTTTGGGTTCGGTACCCTTCCTATTGTCTGTTAGTAGATCTCTAGGATAGAACCTACAGCAATTGTATGCAACAGAAAGCCAAGGTGTACAAAGGTCGTGAGTAGGTTCTCAATTAAACTGCAGACTACTCAGTTAAGTCCCATGCACACTGGCATATCAGAGTTAAGCAGGGATCAATGTCCCACTGCTTCTCTCACCCAGAGCAAAGCTGTAGTATTAATTTCAAGATTGCTCCCAAGATGGAATTTTCTGACTTTGCAGCGATTGGTAGTAACTTGTGATTACAAGTTGACTACCTTTGTCCTGCCTGTTGCCAGCCTCATTGCACTTTCAGTATGCACTGGGTAGTTCATACAACTACTATCATAAGTTCATAGGTATTTACTAGGCTATTGCCCTAGGGCCTATATAAGCCTAGCCAAATGGTAGCCGGGCTTTTGCCACCCAAGAAAATTAATTTTCCTGTGCCCCTGTCAAGCAGAGCCACAGAAGTGATCCCCGGGGTGAATTTCCTATCTCCCATCCAATCAAGATTTTTCTTGAGTGCTAATGAGGAGCTTTGTTTGATATAGATAGGTAGTTTGTTCCAGAGTATGGGAAGTCTCTGGGACAGGAATCTATCCCTCCAGCATGTTCTGTTTATTGTGGTGACAAGGTTTATATTCCTAGAGCGTGTAGCTCAGAGGGATTGGGATTTCTTTACGTGGAGCATGTTCAACAGCTCTGGGTTTGACGTAGCTTTGTATGTTAGGCAGAGATCACCTCTGAGTAGGCGATATGCGACAGAGTAAAGCTGGAGCTTTTTTAGCTGGAGCTTTTTTAGATGGTCTGCGTAGGGCATCTGTTTGAGGCCAGTAATCCTCTTTATGAGGTATTTCTGTGGCCTTTCCAGTTGTAGATGTCTTGTGAGGTTCATACCAAAAGGGGTGTTGTACTCTATAATGGGTCTAATGAGTGATGAGTAGAGGGGAACAATGACCTATTTTTTCATGATGAGAAACCTTTTGTGATGGTGTGCCACGTAGAAGGATTTCCTGACTACTGTGGCGATGTGATTATCAAAGGAGAGGCTACTGTCCACCTGTGTCCCAAGGTCTCTTATCACACTTTTGTGTTAAGTGACTACAGCCTATGTGGTAGTTCATGGGTACAGAATTTTTACCAAAAGGGATGACAATGCACTTTTTGGCATTGTCATTGTTTATAGGTTCCATGATGATACGTTCTATAGCCTTGCAGACCAGGTTCATTAGGCTAATGGGGCAGTAGCACACCTCTCAACCAATCAGGGACAAATTTGAACAGAATCAGGGAAAAGTCAAGAAAAAATCAGGGACAATCAGGGACACTTTTAAAATATTAGTGCTATTAAGTTGAAACATTGAGAGAATCAGAGCATATGAATTAAAACACCTTTTCTGAAGTAAAATGAGTGTATATCTCTTAATTATTGTCATTATTCATTCACCACCTTTCTGCCCAAAGTCACTAGTTTTAGGATAGGATTCAGAGGGACAGAGCTAAAATTTGAGTCAAAATCAGGGACGTCCCTGAAAATTAGGGGAAGTTGAGAGGTATGGGCGGTAGTTCCTGAGGTCCGTGGTGGCTCCCCCTTTGTGGAGTGGGCTAACCATTGCTGTGCGCCATTCAGTGGGCACAAAGCCTGAGGTGAGGCTATGATTGAACATGGTACTTAAGTGGGGTGCCAGTTCATTCTGTAGTTCATGTAGAACACAGCCTGGTATGTTGTCAGGTCCCATGGATGCTGTGTTCTTGGCTTTGGAGAGTGTGTTTTTTTACCTGTGCAGCCATGATTACAGGAATTTTTCATTCTTCCAGTATAAAGATGGGCCCTTTAGGGGATGAAAGAGGGGTAAAGTTAGCACTGAACCTATCTGCCAGGATGTTGGCAATGTCAGTTGGTTCTGTATATTTAGTGCCAGCGCAGATCTGAGTGTTGCCATTGAGATTCTTGACATAGCTATAGAATGCTTTGTGGTTGTCTTTAGAATCAGTGGTGATTTTGTTTTTGTAACTAGCTTTTGGAGGATTTTATGAGGGATCTAAGTTTCTTACTGAGGCTAACCACGGAGTTCCTCAAATTATGGGATTTTACTCTTTTTTTTTTTTGCAACAATTTCTTCTGTTGTAGAGTTTGTTTATAGCAGGGGACCACCAGATTGGCTTCCTTGTTTTGGAGGATAGCATTGTGGTTCTGTTGGGGATTGCACGATCCATGCACTCGTGTAAGTGCTTATAAAGTGCAATTGTATAGGATTCAGCAGTCGGGTGTCATGAAGTTTGCCACTTCTGTCTTAAGCGTGAAGTTGGTTTTAGAGAAATTATTTACGGTGGTTTCCCTAATGGGGGGTGGGGGTGGGATGTGAATGTCTAGGGTGATTTGCTTGTGGTCAGATCTGACCAATGAGGAATTGATCTCTGTTGTGGAACACCAGTTGCCCATGTTGGTAATGACCAGGTCTAGGATATTGCTGCCCAAGGTGAGGGTGTGGATAAGTTGATCCAAGGCATTGGAATTTATGAATTCCAGAAAATGTTGAGCATAAGAGTTGGTACATGAGTAATTTTACCAGTTAATGGTGGGGTAGTTGAAATTGCCCATTATTAGGGTGTTAGGTTGTACCCTAATATTTTCCAGTGTATCAAGAAATGGAGTGGGAATCCTGGGGCATGGTGGGGGATCTGTAGCAAGCTACAGTTTGGATTGCGGTCTTTCCCAGAGTTAGTTGCACTTGGATAATCTCAGATGCATTATGCTGAGCAACTAGCCTAGAGGTGTGGATATCCTTAATGAATATGGACACGCCTCTGCCTTTAGTGCTTCAGTCCAGGTTAGGTGGCCGAAAGGTGTGGTATGAATTATAGCCTGGTAATGCAGGGGTGCTCTCTGAAGCCGTGAACCAGGTCTCTGTCACTGCACAGATGTCGATGTTCTCCATTTTAAGGAATGCCTCAAGTGAATGCATTTTGAAGTTTAGACTTCTACCATTAAGTAGCATTATCCTCAGATTTTGCTTGCTTGTACCTGTTACGGTGGTGAATTTGTCATTTGAATCTTGCCTAAAAAAGGCACTATAAGGGGTGGCAAGAGCCTTGGCCAGTATTTGGAATCCCAAGGGCGACAGGTGCAGGCCATCTCTGGCAAAGCATCGTGGTTTGTTGATCATGTTATCCCAGGCAGACAGATACTGGATCCCCTTAGAATGACACCAGAAGCTTAGCCAGTTGTTGAAGTCAATCATTTTGTCCTTGTACTGTGGTATCATGCTGGGTGATGACAGGATGCTACTCAGGGCTAGGGTCATACCTGCCTGGGCTACAAGGTCGGACAGCTCCTCCATGTCTCTTTCCATGTAGTCCAGGGAGGTACGTCTCGGGTCATTCATACCAACATGGACAATAACAAAGTAATATTTGTACTGGTTGTGGAGTGACCTGAGTGCATGCATTATGTGGCAGAGCCTGGCACCTGACAGGCAGCTGATAGTAACTTTTGCTTTGTTTAGCCTGGTGAGTGGAACATCAAGTCAGCTATGACTAAGAGTGTTGGGTACATTGTTATGCCTTATGGGCTGTGGTTGAGTGGTGCACTGAGTTTGTGGGCTATGTCTCATTTGGCTTGTGTTGGGGGGGTGGAGGTTGCTTGCGCTTCTGCTTTGGAGGTCCCTGTTACTTGGGTAGATTTTTTTTGAGCGCCTCTGTGAATGTAGGTGTGTGTTTTGTGTTTCTATGTGTGTGTTTTGGTGGTGTAGGTTTTGAGGGACTATGTGATGTGTGGTGTGGTGCAAGTGTTTACCTTTTCCTCTTGACTGTCTAGTCCAGTCCTGGGTGAAGAGAGCTTTGCTTCCAGTTTGGCTATATATGTGCATCTCTCACATGTTGTAGTGTTGGGTAGTAGGAGGAGAGGGTTGTCTGTGTACATGAGGCAATTGCTGCATTGCCCCAAGATGCCCAGATTCATCAGGTAGACAGGGGAAAAACAGTTTTCCTCTAAACAAGTGAGGAAAGTTGAGTGCTGTAATAATTTGTAGCTTATTTAGTGCTTACAATGAGTTCTGAACAAGTGCTGAGCTCAAAGAAACAGATTTGAGTGTTGAAACTAGAAAACTGGCTAGTTCTAAGAAACAAAATTAAGCTAGAAGGGTTCCCTCCAACACAGAAAGGCTTGGGGGCACAGAAGCTTACAAACAGTCCTGGATACAGCAAATCTGTATCTAGACTAGACGATTTACAGGAAAGACAGGAAACAAGCTTAGATTTTTTTTTTTTTGTAAAGGGGAAAGGAGGAGCAGAAGATAACTGGGTTGGCCTTCTCAAATATTCTCAACTGGATTAGGTAGAATGAGCTAATGATGCTAGACTGGGAGGAGTGTCCCAGATCAAATTTGCAGTTGGTGTGGGCATCTGCAAAGCAGCCAAGTATAAAATATGATACCAATAGGGAGGGGGGGGGGGGTGAGAAACAAAAATCAGAACAAACAAACCCAACCAGATGCTTAACAATTGTAGAAAATTTTAGTTAGTACCTCACACAGTGAGTAAAATAAAAGTGCTATAAATAACTGAGAAATAAGCAGAAAACAGGATACTTAATGTTATATATCACAGATTAGTTAGCTCAGAGCCCTTCCTCCGATTAGCTCAGTGTGAAATGGCAGAAACACTCACAAGTTAACTTCTTAAGTAACAAAGATGAAACCTGAAACAACTTAAAAAAAAAAAAAAAAAAAGCTTGAAAGAACCAATGAGGTGCTTACTCCAAGGCATAGTCCAGGTAACCCCAGTCAGCCAATGACCACAAACAATTCACTCTCACTAAAATGCTATACTGGCTTTGGCTAAGCTATGATGGCCTGGAACATGTGCTCAGACACATAGCCTCCACTAATAAACAACTAGGTCCAAAACACAAGCCTGAATATGGACAATGCTACACTACCAACACTACTTAGGTAGAAAAAAACTGCAGAAATGTTTAATCAGATAAAGGATCAAGGAGACTCTAGAGAATGCTTTTAAATGCAAACAAGTTATATGATGCACTCCTAGCAGGAAATCAGAACAAACAAGCCCAACCAGCATGAAGTTACTTGTGAGATTATAATTACCTATGCAGCCCGAAGGCCACCCTCTCGCCTGATCCAATGGTCAGTGAACAATTTATAAACTCACTCATACCGCCTCAGGATTCCACTAAACCTAGATATGCTGATGTTGTTTAAAAAAATAAATCACTCTCTCAGTCTTCAGGATAAAGGACTGAGTCTTGTCTGCCTTCCCATAATGCAGCTCTTGCCATAATCATATAACTTTGCTGCAATCTTTCCACGGTCACTTGCACATCCATTTAAAAATAACCTAGCAGTTAGGAGCTCTGTCATCCGTCACTTTCATTAAACCTGGACAAAGACAGGGTGACATCTGGGTTTCTTTTTCAAGATTTATGACAAAAATGGGCCTTTGAAACAGGACAAGTATGACATCTTGGTGGTGGCTTATGTACATGTAAATGATACAAGGTGCTCATCTCAAAAGGAAATGGAGAAGATGTGTTGGAGCTTGCTATACATGTCAAGTGCAGATATGGTTCTGATCCTGAGCAGAATCCTACCTCACCCAGAATAATGCCCAGGAACAAAGAAAATAACTCTAATATTTGACTAAGCCACCATTGTTTTTCTGTGGCGATCCAGTATCTATCATCTTAGGATGGGATGATTTGATATACTGACATGCTTCACCAAGAATGGCTTGCACCTTTCATTCCACAGCCACATACTGGCCCTCTGTTCTACCTTTCTCCAAGTCTGCCTCATGGACATTGAAACATAAAGCGAATTCTAATAGCACTATAAAAAGCCTTATGATTTTTTTTTTGTTGGAAGTAGCACCTTTAAGTTCATAATAGGCCTTTTACTTCTTAATAGTGCCAAAAAAGACCAAGGACATTTGTTATGATTATAGACTTAAGGCTTGGTCTTCATTATACTTAGCTACACATCAATATCCGGAAACAGCCAAGAAGATTCTTACAGTCACATAAAAAAAAAAAATGTTTGCATTGTAGTTTTCCATTTGACTTTGCTTTAGCCACAAGGCTGTTCATAATGTGCATTCCAATGAGATCAAATTGTTTTCCTGTGTTTGTGGCTACTGTCCGATACTAGAAAACAGAGTCTTGTTCAGACAAAATTATTCTCTACTCCACATCTTTTATTTTTTGGGGATCACCCTGATATTTGCACAGTTCTATCTCACTGCATTACAAATCTTGATATTTAAAGGCTGTTCTCTTAGATATCAAGACATGATAAACATTCTACCCTTAGCACTATATCTTCTTGTCCATTCCATCCCATATGGTCAGGCTTGAGGATGCTTCATCTAAGATACTCAATTAGACTTTTGAAATCAGTTTTTAGAGGAACTGAATCCCATGGAAGGTGCTGTCAAGATTTCAGTGGCTTATAAGAAGACTTAAACTAATGGAATATCCTTTACAATTTGATTGCTGAAAACTTTGCTTTCGTTCCTTTGTTGACAGCGCTATCTGCAAATACATTTCTCCTGGAACAGGGAGGGCACTGTGTTGGACTCTCAGAAATAGAGTTATTGGTCCAGTTGGGAATCAAATTTTATCAGTGCTGAACAACTGAAAGTGATTCTGTTCTGCTAGAGCCAGTTCCAGAAGGCTCCATATCCAGTCCTTTGAACAGCATAGTAATAAAATGTTATATTAACAAGGAAGAAAGAATATGTAACTTTCTTCTGTGCCCAAAGAATCCATGAGGGACAGAGCCTTAAATACCAAATGTGTTTTTGTGTGCAGTCCACACTGAGAAATCAGATGTTTAGCTGATAACTCAGCAGGCACACACTGTCTGATAAATGGTCATAAGGTCTTTGAACATCCAGAATGTTTTGTGAAAAGTAAGTGCCTCTAACTGAAACCTCTTTGAGCCTCTCCTCACAACACACACTGCTGAGTGTCTTTGGCATTTTCCCTGAACTCTTCATAACAACAGAAATAGCTGTAATGACTCTGTAATGAACCAAGGGTTTGATAATTCCTTTTTCATCTCTTACCTAACTGCTAAGCAACAGTGGTATCTTGCCCTGGTTCTTCTCAAGCAAGAGTGAAACCCCTGGTGCAGCACGGATCTGATCTCAAACTGTAACAGCAAGGCTGCTGCAGTACATTTGGTAAATGGATCCAGAAAAATCTTCCTTTCAGGTGTCCTATACAAAAGACTTCTAGGGACAAATGGGAAACAGTGTAGGAACATTGATCTAATCTGGGTCCATATCATACTCTTCCATCAGTATCTTTTGTTCCAGTATGAAGCTGGCCTTGTTTATTCTAAAATTCATTTGATCGATCTTTCAAACTTTGGTATAGACTAAAATACTAAGGTCTCATACTCAGTGTGTGATGCATTTATCTGAGACAAGTTTTCTGTTTCTACCTTCTTTTATTGATCTGATACTGCAGTGAAATATTTTTTTATATCAAGATACTAGTTTCTCTATTTGAACCAACTGCTTAAGGAGAATTAGTTATTACCTTGGAAAACTGGTGGTGTGGGCTATTACCTCAGCCAGATGAAGTTTTGGGCCTTCTTATTTAACCCATCTGTGATTTAATGGTTTGCATGGGTGAAGGTTGGAAAGCCACCACTGTCAACCAAATACATGATGACCTGGTGGATGGCCGGAGTTTGAATCGGACCAGTGCCACCTAAAATGTCGAGGATTGAGGGAACAACTGCCATCTGTGTGAAGGCAAGATCCTAGCTGGCACCAAAGGGGTGTTTTCTCAAATCAGACCACCGTTACCCAACACGTTAAAATTAAGGAAATAAAATGCATCCATGTCGGTCAGTAATTGATTCACAAAGTGCAGCCTTCCCCCTAAGAGCATAAAGAAAACGTGCACAAATGTTCTGGGTAGGAACATTCAACATCCACCCCCAGATAAGACTGCACCCATACCCCTTACAGAACTGAGTCTTTAGCCTTGCATCCCAGGGCCCTTTTCTCACTACTCTCTCTGTGAGCCATAGTGTCTTTCAGTGCCCTTGTCTATGGTAACTGCCTCTCACACAGGTTATTTTTTCACACACACCACTGCTAGGGAAACACTAGAAGAATTCAGTTCCCCTCTGCTTTCCTGCTGACACAGTAGTTTTTCCACGACCCTTGAATGGCTGGGGGCCTCCAGCTACCTGCTGCTCTTGATTAAGCCAAATATGAAATCATACACACACTTTCGTTGGTAATAGGCCCAGGTGATCAAATTTAGGTGGAGAGGGCATCCACAACTTATTAAACAGTGGTAAATGATCACCCTTCTCTCCGATAATAAATAGCAGTTATTCACATGCAAATAAAATAAAATACTTGTCACAAGAGATTAAAAGTGGTTAAACAATAAGGCAGAGACTGTACAGTGACAAATATTCAGAGGAGTAAGTGCACAAGGAAAGTGAAAGTAAGTTATTTGGACAGGAAAATTTAAAGAAAAAAAAAACTACATAGGCTAG
Organism: Protopterus annectens; assembly: GCF_019279795.1. NCBI lineage: Eukaryota > Metazoa > Chordata > Ceratodontiformes > Protopteridae > Protopterus > Protopterus annectens. The sequence goes on along the minus strand of NC_056725.1, from coordinate 153,089,921 downwards.
ATACTTACATGTCACCACCTGTAGCTTAAAAAGCACTGAACCCTTGAGGTAGAAGACTTGCAGGGAAGTGGTCATCTCTGTATCTTCCAAGCAAGGCTAAGACAGAATAAACATCAGTCTCATGTTTATGCATTTCCTGGACTGATGTCAGGCTAAGGAAATCTGATAAGATGTGTATTTTTTCTCTTCGTCACAAGATTGCACACATTTTGCAGACAAATGTGTTACTTGTAGGAATTTCTCTTGTAAATGTAAAAGGAGATGAACAGAATGGAAATGCATTAACGTACTGCTTCAAAAGTAAGATATAACCTATTGCATCTCTCATAAATGCAGTCTACTTCAAAGTAGTAGCTGATTAGAACTGTGGCAGGAAAACAGACATTTAAAACATAGACTTTTAAGAGATCCTCCTCTGATATAATTACGCTTGTCCTTTACAGGAGTAAGAACTTGACTGGTTTTACTGTGGGAAAGCAAACAACAAAAACATGCTGTTGTGTTGCTTTTTGTGAAAGGGGATGATGTAGTAGTTTCTATGAATTGGTCCCTTCATACTTAAGGCAGCCCCAGAGATTGAGATGAGCAAATTAGTGAAGTGTCTAGTTTTCGTTTTGCAGAACTGCAACCAAGGACAGTATTGTCTTGACTGCAAGGGTGTTCACAACCAGCTGAGGTACCTTATGGACAGAACTAATCTTGAAGCAGATAATCAGTTCTATTTCCTTTGCCAAATGCCATGAACATAAAATGATTGCTAAGGAATGCATCTTAAAATGGCTTTTGAATTGCAGTTTTTTTTTTGTTAAAATACAAATAACGCATCACTAGATGATACATGTGCCACCTGATTTGTCTGAATATGTTTGCAAACCCTAAGCCGAGGGTGGTCTATAGGTATAGGTCTTCCTTTGGAAACACAGTTATTATCAAAGGCACACATTTCTTTCGGGCATCTACCCAAAAAGATTGCGTTGGAGGTCATGATGCTTTCTGCAGTGAAGCTCTGTGAGTACTAGATGTAGTTGCTATAGGTACTTTTAACCATGGATCTGTAAGTAGATCTCTGGTCATCTACCGTCACCTAGCTAAAGTTTACATTTTTTTTTATTAGTTTTGCTTGGTTCAGAATGGGAAGGCAGGAGAGGGTAGCTCTTTGTGAGAGAGGAGAGGTTAGCTGTTTAGGAAGAAATATTAGACTGAATAGCCATATTGTTTGGTTCTACAGTGTCACTGCTTCAGATCATATCTGTGTAGTTGCCACAAAGTGTTTGCTTTAGTGCCTGTTGAGCTGCATATCTAGATAATCCTTATATTGACTGTTTGTATACAATATTGTACACTTTTGAGCTTTTCTCCCCGAGTGTCTAGTGCAAACAGACTCTGCCCATCTGGATATTCCTGGACATCAAATAAAATATGAAACATCATGATTAAGAAATTAAATAGCTGTTGTCTCATGTGTAGCATTGCAGTAATGTATTTTGTGTTTTGATCTGAGTATATTTTGTTCAGGTAATACAAAAAGATAAATTCTTGACCTTTTTAAGGTACAGTTGAGAACAGATGAAGACAGGAATGGAGATGGAATAAAAATTCTTTCAATATTTAATAGGTCGATCTGTTGCAAGCTTTGCTGGAAACATTGAATAATGTCTGACTGCTAGTGAAATGAGGAATCATTGCTTATTACTTGGCAAATTGTTTGGATGATAATAGAGCATGCTGTTCACTTGAATGGGTTTACTTGGAATAAGTCTAAAGGCATTAGTATAAAAATGTACTGTGATCAGGGCTATATTTGTAACTGCAGAATAACTTGGAAGGAAGCACAATTAGCAACTGATGAATGGAGTCAAAAATAGCTAACTGAGCAGAAAATCACCAGCAGTGGTACAAATGCGACTTAAGAAAATTATGACGATGATTGGCAAGACAGTAAAGTCGGACTTGATGCAAATAAACTGGAGTGTTTAAATATAGGGACCCACAGAATCTAGGTTAAACTAGTATAAAAATGTGAAATGTTTATCATGGATATTCTGAATTTGTAGCAAAGTTTTTGGGTTTATACACACTAAATATATACTGCTTGACATATCGTTTGTCTGTGTTTACCTATTTGTGTTACTCATCCAGGTTGTAAATATCTCTTGTTTTAAATGGATCCACTCATTTGGGTCAGTAGTTTTTATTTGTACTTGGTACTTTACTACTGATGTGTTTAGCTTGTTTCAACAAATATAGTAATGCAGAATTACTTCACTAGTTTAGAAGCTTTAACCTTCGTCTAGAAGTACCTGATCTGTTTACTGAGTACTGCTCATTTAAAAATTCCTAATCAGTTGCGCAGTACTGACACCCCCCCCCCCCTCACATGTTGCATCTGAAGATGAGCAGCTTGTGTTCTGTGATGAAGTGAGAGTAACAGGACTTGGACACCACCAAGATTTGAAGAAGCGAGGGTAGCAGGACTTGGACACCACCAAGATGAACCTTTAGTGCACATTCATTTGTCTGTTTATTTCCGAACAGTCAGAGCAGCCAACATATTTCCATTCTCAAAAATATGAAGTCATGTATGATAGTTGTACAGGTCATAGCCAATTACCTGTCAGTAATCTGCGTAGTTCTTGTATCAGTAACAAGACTATTTTAGTGTGGTATCTTCTGAGACTGACTTGGAAAATTTTTCTGTAATCCCTTAAAAGTACATTGTGGTGTGAGCATACCCTACTCTCCAGCAGTTTAAAAATAGCTCCCCTTTATTTTACACAGTGCTGCTTCCCCTAGTAGGTATGTACTGCGAACACTTAATGTTTTTGAGGATGGCAAGTTTCTCCTTTGGGAAAGGGGTCAATCCCTTTCA